>NW_015664685.1:380999-392137 GCF_001515625.1 Sinocyclocheilus rhinocerous
TTTTTTATTTTTTTTTACAAAATGAGATGACAAATTATAAATTAAATGTGTCCTTTTATTATTGCTTGGACAAAATGCTGCACATTTCTTTGTGAAATTGAAATATAACACTATAATAATATACTATTATAGCACTTGAATATTATTGCTCTTTTGTTGGCTTTGATTGCATCTATTGTCCTCATTTGTTAGTTGCTTTGGATAAAAGCGCCTGCTAAATAACAAAATTTAAATATAATGTAAATGTAAATAAAACTAAATTGAAATTTTAAAACAAACCCCAAATCAAATAAATAAGTAACACAAATCAAATAAATCTCTTCATATAAACAAAATAAGGTTTTGTCTGTGCTCTTTCCATTTAAAATTAGAGGCAACCACTGCATTTTAATCTTGATCCAAACAAAGATGCTGAAGACTTGCAACATGAGCAGTTTTTAATCTAAATTGGATTGTATAATTTCGAAATTTGAAGCAAAAACAGAATGGTTTGAGTTCAGTTTTGTGAAACTATACATAAAAAAATATCTGCATGAAGCAGAAACAGCAGACGAGCTGAATGAGCCGCAGATTAAGTTCCTTAAAGCGTTTCCTTGGTTTCCGCTGTAAACAAAGCAGCGCTGCACTTATGAACTTTAATATGCATTATACAGAGGCAAGATGAAAAGAAAAAATACCATCTAAACTTTTCTAAAGACAGTAAGTTCCCCTCAGACATACATTCATATAAACTCCTACCCCTAAAGGAATCGCGATTTGTTTAGCATCTCAACCGATTTAAATCGATTTCAGCAAAATAAAATATTTAATTCTAGCTTTTCAAAGAAAGTGTAAATGGAAAACCTTCTTAAAGAGTTTGTCCCACATTATTAAGCAAGTCACAGTTCCCATGGAATATAGGGAGAAAGAACGATCTTTCTGAGGATAAAAATCATAAAATAGTGCAATGTCTTGCAAAAGGCATGAAAAAAACTAATATTTTGCAAAAACCGAATAGAGATTACCAAACTGTCAAAAGACTTGAGAGTGATTCAGAGTACAGAAGATAAAGGCAAACTCTGAATTTAATTTATTTTAACTAAAATGTAAATAGTCAGTAATAAAATAAGAATAGATGACAAGCAATGGCACAAACAAATACAATAACAAGATACAAACTAAAATTAACTGTGTTTTTTAAGTGTAACTTAAGTTTTTCAGGTAGGTATAACAGTATTATTCAGGTAAAGAAATACCACAGAAACTGAATAATCTATTTATCTTTGAAATAACACTGGTTGGTCTGCAATGTATAAATAAACATTAATGACAGACAGCAGCAGGTTTATTTAGGTTGCTGTCTCTTTAAGACCTCATGCACGGATCTGTTACACAAGTTTTGTGCCTCAACTATTTGCATTCACTTAGCCTATATACCGACAAAGTTTAGTATAAATCGACTGTTTACGTGAATACTCATCAAGACGGGCTTTAATTGAGTTTCAACCGGCTCACAGTTAATCGTTACATCCCTAATTTTGACTGTACTGACAAACCAGTATATCAACCGGGCTGATTAATCTGCTAATATTTGGCCATGTTAAGACGATAACCATGTGTTCCTGGATGATTAACAGAACTGATAATACCCCCTTGTGTCAGTTTCAAAATTGACAAATAATAGATATTACATTTATAAGAAATACCACAGAAACTGAATAATCTATTTATCTTTGAAATAACACTGGTTGGTCTGCAATGTATAAATAAACATTAATGACAGACAGCAGCAGGTTTATTTAGGTTGCTGTCTCTTTAAGACCTCATGCACGGATCTGTTACACAAGTTTTGTGCCTCAACTATTTGCATTCACTTAGCCTATATACCGACAAAGTTTAGTATAAATCGACTGTTTACGTGAATACTCATCAAGACGGGCATTTTAACATAATTTTCTATGTATTTAGCCGTTTAAGCGCAATAAGGCGCAACACAACTTCATTCTGTAGTCGCGCGCTCTCAGATGCGGCTCTATGTGTGCGCTTTGGGTCTGAGATTACAGAAAGGGGTCTCACAGAGAGCGCGCAAGTACTGAATTGAGCACTTGAATGTTTAAAATGGTAAAACTCAAAAGCACGTGCAAATGATACATTCCGTCATCTGTCCCGAGCGTCTTTCACGCTGAAATACTTGCAGGAATTTCGCGCGTTACAAGTGCGGAAACTGCAGGAATCAGAAGAATTCTGAGCAATCCCGCGCCGAAATTCAAGCCCTGCTTATTAAGGAAGGTTTCTGTCAAACAAATTAATAGTATTAAAAGGGCAGCTTTATTGTTGAACAGCTCACAGGTATGTGAAGCTGCTGGTGTAACAATGGATATTTTTAATAGCTGTCCTTTAAATACAATTCATTTGTTAGGGGCCAAAGAAAACGACGTCCATGATGGCAGAAGGGATCACCCCTATTGTATCCGTTAGTTCCATTTTGAGCATTCACTCAACATTGCGAAGCATTCGCTGTGGAAACTCCCCTTCTCTGAAATTTCTGAAACCTTATAGGATAACGTCAGTAAAATAAACTGGCCAATTGTTGCCAATTATGCAAATCACATGCAGATACTGACAATACTGGTCAAAGCGACAATTGTCTCAGAATCTTCTCCGTCACGCTGCCATCATCGAAGATGATTAAAGGGATAATCTTTAATCTAAATGTTAAAGGGATAGTTCACCCAAAAATGAAAATTGTCATAATTTATTCAAGTTTTTCCAAATTCAATCCTTGATTCAAATTTCTCATAAGCTTAATTGATTTGGTCTAAAGAGAGAAGAATTAATGATTATTTTAGTTTGAAGACTACATATAAAATAGCTACCAAAATAAATGTTGGTAACTGCAGTTTGACTAAAAGTAATGACTAAAAGTTGAAAAAAATGCAATGAAATATGGTAGGTCATTTACGGGGGAATTTTTACTTTACAAATTACAGACATGGCCGATTCGTACGGGATTAAGATCACAGACAACCTCCGCAATTATTACAAATCACACAAGGTCCCCAGATAATACTAATCCCGTGCGAATAGGGCTTAAGACTAATAAGCATTTTCGTCTCAAGATAAAGACTAAGACTAAATCAAAAATGCCTGTCAAAATTAACACTGATCCAAAGGACAGTGTCTTTTACAGTAGTGTCCCCATCACTATACAGAGCACAGGGTGAGCACCCCCTGCTGGTCTCACTAACACCTCTTCCAGCAGCAACCTAGTTTTCCCAGGTCTCCCATCCAGGTACTGACTAGGCTCAACCCTGCTTAGCTTCAGTGGGTAACTAGTCTTGGGCTACAGGGTGATATGGCTATGGCAAATTAATAAGTCGTAGGAACGAATTCTTAATTCATGGCCACAAAATCGTTCAAATTCTCGTATGTTTACCACAGTAAGAGATGCGAAAACAGGGATTAAAAGGGAATGACAAGAAAACAAGCCTGCGAAGTTAGAGGTCGAGACGGTTAGGATTTGGGAAAAGAAACAATAAATATTATTAAACTCGTGGAAATTCGTGACCAACCCGCAAAACAGAACACAAAGCCTTGTATGGGTTAATTTAAATTTATGGGCTCGAACGGCATGAATCGAAAAGCATGGTCACGATGCAACATTTGCCTGCTAACCAATTACCGTATTGACCCGAATATAAGACGATGTTTTTTTCTTGGAAATACATCTGAAAAAACGCGGTCGTCTTATATTCAGGGTCTAGACTTTGACATGTCAATAATACACCCACAACAATAGATGGCGCCAAATACGCATTTAAAAAGCCTTTTTCCAAAAGGTACATCTGGAAAAAGGGGGGTCGTCTTATAATCAGGGTCGTCTTATATTCGGGTCAATACGGTATTTCTCTTAAAAAACAAAGCTTTGTACCTCACTTGTGTCATAATACTTACATAAAAATATTTCATGTGAGCAACAGTGTGTTTTGCCGTAGCAACTCCAGTGGAAGCGGTTCACTGACAGCGCGGCACAGCCCCACGCGCTGTACTTACGTTTGGTATCATTTTAAATATCGATAATGTCAACTGCAAACATTGCGATTGTGTTTTAAAATACAACGAGCTCCATGAAACCATTTAAAAAGGCACATTCAGTGGTCTCCGTGAGAGGATATGGAACAGCCAACAAAGTAAAATGATCCCAAATGTAACTACGGCGCTCTCTCTTCATTTTATAAAATGATCATTACCACATCTATTCATTTTACAATTCTGCTACTAGCCTTTTATTTAGACTAAAAATCCCTTTCATTCAGGTGAGGAAGCTGGCGTTTTGAGTGGCATTTGCACATCCTGTCATGCCGGTGACTATATGCCACTGCAATAGACGCATCATTATAAAGGTTAGCGATTAATCAATTAATTGATCGTCAATTTAAACGACAATCGTTCATGGGAATGATCGAAAATTGACATCCCTAGTACACACTGCAAATTTTCAGGAGTGACAACTACATTTTAATATGGGAGCGAATCCCTAAATTATCATTTTGTGTGTGAGAGAGAACTTACTCTTGAAATTTCGACGATTGACATGTTTTGCTATCTCATGTGTTTGGTATCCCCTATTTTTGACAAAAGTAATATTACAGCAACCAAAGACTTATGTTTGCTGATTTCACACCGTCGTGATTTGTTTATGTATAGAACAGGGATGTCCAATCCTAATTAAACACACCCGAACACACTTACCAGGCATACTAGAAACTTCCAGGCAGGTGTGTTGAGGCAAGCTGGAGCTAAACTCTGCAAAACAGTGGCCCTCTAGGACCGAGTATGGGCACCTCTGATTTAGAAGGATTGTCATGTCCACTTATTATAAGCAACGCTTATTAAGCATCTTTTGGACTTGTTTAGGCCGACTCAAAAAGCGATCCATATTATGGAGATAAAGTAGGCAGGTGCAGGTTGTGATAATTTGGTATGCGGCTTATTTCCAAGATAACGCATTTGGATTTAATTTTTATTATGGGCTTGTTCTTATCTGCCCTCTGGTAACACTGAATTAAGAAGTACCTCCTTCCCTGTGTGTGGTTGTCACTACCGTAAATTACTGAACTGTGTGTGTACAGAACAGGATTAAGCACTAAAAGGTAAACTGACAACTAAATTTAGCTGCAGTGTATACGTCACCATTATCATCTAATCATCATGCTTAGCCAACTAACATTAGTATTGTGTCAATTTTAAGTAACTCACTTAATTCATTTTATAAATGTTGTATACGTTTCATTTAAGATATATGGTTATGAAAAAGCATTTTTTTTTTAAAGATATAATAATATTCAAATCCTCTCCCACTTTGAAGTTCTCACCTGTGCAACATTAATACAGCTAGTTGCTGGTATTTTTGGTCCCTCCCAGTGAGGAGAACATGAAATATTAAAAACAGGTTGACCGTGTCCTTACCTTCATGTACGCAGCCTCGGTCTCTGCGATGGTGCGGTCAAAGTCAGCGCGGGCAGCAAGGCGGCGTGCCAGGCTCTCGTTCACACGACTCAGCTTCTCTGTCAGCACACGGATATCATGCTGCAGACGGGTTTTCTCTGCTTCCTCCTGCTGGATCAGCTGGTTCAGCTCTTCTCTTTTAGAACACAGTTCCTCTATGCCTGAGAAAGACAAGGAGGATGAAATGGGACACTTCCTAAAATAAATTAAAAGGCAGCTTCAGGCACATGCCGAAAATATGTTTCAGTAGTGTTTTCCTTGTGTTTCTTTACATTCATGTTGTGATAGCTGAAAGGGAGTGTGTATAAGTTGCAGATGAGAGCTTGGTCAGCAGTTCCTCCTACTAATTACAGCAATAACGTGCAGAACTTTATCAAACACTGATTCAAGCAGTCAGGTCACTCTATGTGAATTCTAATGCATCACACCATGTTCAATGATTGTGAAACAAAAAATTTATTGATGGACTGGCCATCTGTCAAGTGTGTTTCCCCAACTTACCCTACAGTGTGTGTGTGTGCACCTGTGAAAAGAACAGCATTTATTCAAAATAGAATTGTAACAATATACACTCCACCGCTCAAAAGTTTGGGGTCAGCATTTTTTTCCCAAGAAATTAATACTTTTATTCAGCAAGGATGTTAAATTGATAAAAAAAGTGATAGTAAAAACATATAATTGTTACAAAATATTTATATTTTGAATAAATGCTGTTCTTTTGAACTTTTATTCATCAAAAAATCCTCAAAAAAGTATCATAGGTTCAAAAAAAAAACAAAACAATAAAATTAAGTGGCATAACTGTTTCCAACACTGATAATAAATCAGCATATTAGAATGATTTCTGAAGTATCATGCGACACTAAAGACTGGAGTAATGGCTTCTGAAAATTCTGCTTTGCCTCCACAGTGATAAATTATATTTTAAAATATTAAAAAAAGATAAGTTATTTTAAATTGTAAAAATAATATTAGTTTTTTTGCTGTATTTTTGCAATAATAATAATAATAATAATAAATACAGCTTTCATGTCCATAAGAGACTTCTTTATTAAAACAATGTCAAATACAAATATTTTTTGTACTAAGACAAATAGCATAAGAACACTTTTTTCAAAGAGGATTTTTATTTATTTATTTATTTTAGCGAATTGAGATGTATTCATTTTAAATCTTTAAACTAGAACAGATATAAAACAGATATCATGTTCATAGTTCTTGTGATGAACTACACCTGTGGTTACTCTGCTGGGAACCTGTGTCAACTTTGAAGGAGAACTGACTTCTGATCTGATTGACTTATTTAATGCAATGACACTGACATACACGTGTCCAAATTCTTCTTGAAACCACTGAATGTCATTTAATGAATCCCTTGCGTTTCTCCAGAAGCTTCAAAGGACATCATATTGATGTCTCTTACAAAAACACACGTCTTCTTTGCAATCAGTTGGTTATTAAAGCTGTTCTTTCCTGGTTTCTTTCAGGGAAAGAAGAAAGGCACAGGTTGATAGGTGTCACACTAGTCTTCTAATCACTTCTAAGCTTGTATAATGACTACAAATGTCAACGTAGACTAGCTGCATTCAAGTTTCTTCTACCCATGACAAGTACATGCAACTAGAAGAAAAACATATAAAAAAGAAAATCTATGTTCCCCCTGACAGCAAAATGATTCGTCTTGGTCGATGGCTACTTACACTTCACAAGCTCATTGTTGTAGGTTTGCAGTGCAGCTCCTTGCTGGGTCATTCTGATTAGCAGGCTAGCTCGCTAACTACAAGAAAAGCCTGCCTGCACTGGTTTAATCACAAAAAAGCGTTTCATGCAGCTTAGCAGTGAAGTCTGTTAACTTGTTGCACCTTCTGAGTCAGATTAATGCTTTAATTAGCAAGCCACGAATTTACCGGGCGTTAAATCGTACACATCTGCGAGGGGAGTAACTTTAAAGAAAACATTCCTGAAGCGGTTAAGTCAAGTCTCCCTCCTGTTTCCATGGGAACGTTCAAGAAGCGTCACCACGACGGTTTCCGTTAGACTTTTATTATTTATTTATTTTAAATATAGGATAGAGTTGTATAAAAAGTTACTATAAAAACAATATCAAGATCTTCATCTGAGAGTGCCAAAGCACACTTATAATTTATTATTATTATTATAATTATTAAAATAATAATCATTACTACTACTACTACTTCTCCTTCTTCTTCTTGTATTATTATTATTACTTTTATTATTATCATTTAGATGATTATCAACATCCGGCAACGTGTCGTCATCGGCGCGCGACAGGCTTGAAGAAGAGCGTTAAAACGTAATTAGTCGGCGTAATAACTGATGAGGATCTTTTGAGTGGCTTTCGTAATATGATTTTGGACTAAACAGTCACGGAGTAAAATGAATATCCACATATGGTAACGGCACAGAATATAATACTTTTCACCCAGGGTATATGACTATTGTTTACAACCTGAGCCTCGGTGTAAACTCCGGAATGAACGAGGTGCAGTCAATGCCGCTGGGGCTGTCAGCAGCCTGGGACACAGTGACATCTGCACTGGTGAGTGTTAGACATACACAGTGTAACTAGGCGGTAAAACGGATGCTGATATCACTTCTAAGCCAAATCCAGCTTCTGATGTTAGCTACATTAACAAGACAAGAACCTTGGTACTTGGAACCTTGGACATGGTTATAGCATTGTTGAAGTACCTTTGAGTGCCAAAAGCTGAAACCCAACCATGACTCTTTAGGTGTCTCCTGTGCCACCAAGTGCTTCGACTGATGTGGTTCTCTCTGAAGCCTTGGCCCTGCTGAGTGTACATGGACTGGGTCAGTATGTGGAGGGATGGCTGCTGGAGACTCTGCAGGTGCGTTTGACTACTTCTGTTGCTCCAGAGTTCTGGACGGGGCTCAAGCAGCCTGAGGGGGAGTCACAGGAGAGGGACAGGGCAAAGGCTTTACTCGCAGCCTTCAGAAACCTTCTCCAAGAGCTGCAGCCTTTCCTCGGTATGTCACACCCTACTCGATGGCAACCATTTTATTAACATATTAATTAATATACTAATATAGCGTACATGTATTTGAAAAACAGATGTTAGACATGTATAAGGTTTGCTTATTGTTGCAGTTGTGTTATAATTATATCTGACTTATTAGCTAATTTAATTAGAAAAACTATATATATATATATATATTAGCATACATTGAACTGTACATTTTTCAATAAAAACAGTTATTGAGGGGGGAAAAAGAAATATGATTTCAGTTTATGTATCCTGATTCTGTGCTTTAAAAAATGTTTTTAAGATAGATTGTTTTAATATATTAATATATAATAATATCAATATTAATTAATAACAATAACTGAAATAGTCCCCCTAGTTGGCCCCATTTAGGTCTGAAAATGTCGTAATTCACTCTTCCACAAATTAAGGCCTTAAAATGTCTTAAATTAGAGCTGAAAGTCTTAAATTCATAAAGTCATGGCATTAAATGTTGCATGCACCACAAAAAAATGAATATTTCCTCAGTATCTATATCCTGTTTTCCAGGACAAAGATTGAAACTTTCTTAAAACAATATACATTTACTTGAGTTGCAAAATGAAGATATGAAGGCTGAGAAACAGAACAAAATTAAGTGAGTTTATGCTTAAAACTATAACAAATATGTATCTGTCAGTGGGGTATGACAACTTCAAATTATAAATCATAAACTTGATTAATTGAAAACAAGTAAATCTATCTTGGTTTATGAATCTTTAGACAAAAATAGTAAATACAGAGGAAGAACATTACTTTTTTGCATTGTGATCAGAGGGTACAGTAAAGGTTATTTCCATATTGTAGTATTTGCGAGCAGAGCTATTCAAGCTTTGAGCTATTGTTTTTGTGAAATTAATTTAAAAAGAATGGAGATCTGTAGGAAGTTGTATTTTCAAACTTTTAAGTGTTGCTAAAACAACTCATTGTGTTTTTCCTAGACATTTAGACATTGTGTTCCCTTCAGTTTTGTTTCCTTACATTTTCAATTTCCATAATGTGAAATCTAAAAAGTTCTGATGTCTTAATGTATTTATTTATAATTTTTACTGTTGATTTCAGGGGAAATTGTGGCCTGGATTTCTTTGTGAGATTCATCCTGTCCATTGTTTCTTGAGTCTACTGTGTTAATCTTACTTTCCCTTTTTTATTTTTCAAGGTGGTCTTGAGAGACTGGGCTCATGGCAGGATGAAAGCCGTGGGGGTTTTTCTGGTTCAGGGGCCCATGGTCTGACTGAGAGAGCTTTCTCTGTCATTCGTGCCATTCTACTGTTCTCTCCTTCACCTGTGCTGCAAGAGCGTGTGTTGGAGTTTTACAGCCGCACATTCTCCGTACACATGAGGCAGGCAGGGGAAGCTGTGGAGGCTGGGGAGGGCACAGCGGAACATGATGAAGGCAGTTTGTGCCCAGGCTGTGCCACCCTCCCTCACCTGTGTTGGTGTCTGGAAGCTCTAGAGCAACTTCAAGATCTCAGCCACATACTGTGAGTTGAAGAGAAGAACCGTTCTGATAATACTACAGATGTTGCACTTTCCTTTGTTGTTTAGCCACTACTTACATAATGTTGCTGTGGTGTAAGAGTGATGTATGTCTGTGTAAGTCAAATTGTGTCAGTGTTTGGAATGGAATACTAGCATGCTGCATAATACACAGGACATGCTGTTTACTACTTACTAGCTTTTTAAAATAGATTGTAACAGCATGCAGTATTCACAGTGTGTATAAGTTGAATTTGACACCTTTAAAGAGATGTTCTGAGTCCAACAAGAGGAGAAGCAATGTGCTCGATGAAAAACATTTTCGTTGCACATATTCATCAGTGTCACAAAAGACAATAGCATGACAAATTCTACTTTTAGAGAAATATTTACCATATTGCATCTAATGAAATTGACTCAAAAAGTTAACTTAAAAAATCTTATATACTGAATAGAATAAAGCATTAATATGTGTGCTAACACTCATAGACATCCACAGCTATTACTGCATAACAATAACATTTGGAAGAATATCAAATACATCGGTCAAAATTCTTTTTACAAAAAATGTTGTCATTACATATCCACAGGAGAATTATTCATCAAATCTAGTATCCATTAAACAAACGTGTCCTACAAAAAGGTATCGTACAAGAAGTAGTAAATACAAAACAGTCACTTGATTACAAAAAATGTATAAAAAATTACAGATATTTATCAGTGTGATATAATTGTCTTGTTTATATTAATCAAAATTCCATAAAAAAGGAGAAGATGATTAAGATATTACAGAAAACATCTGAGAGACAAATCTTCCTTCATTCCCTAGGAAACACAAACTTAAAGGGGTCATATGATGTTGCTAAAAAGAGCATTATTTTGTGTATTTGGTGTGATGAAATGTGTTTGTGTTTTAAGGTTAAAAAAACACATTATTTTCCACATACTGTACATTATTGTTTCTCCTCTATGCCCCGCCTTTCTGAAACGCATAGATTTTTACAAAGCTCATCGGTCAGAAAAGCGAGGTGTGCTCTGATTGGCCAGCTATCCAGTGCGTTGTGATTGGCCGAATACCTCAAGCGTGAGACGGAAATGATACGCCCCTCACCATACTGTGATGATGCC
>NW_015664685.1:392260-392416 GCF_001515625.1 Sinocyclocheilus rhinocerous
CCATGTCTGCATTTGTGATCAGAGAAACGACAAACAACAAGCGCTACCCTACACTGCTTAAAAACTTGCGTTACTCGCATTTGTGGCAAATCCTTTAAATATGAAAACGTACTTACAGACTGTGAGTCAGAACAGCCGGCATAGCCGGCATTGGTT
>NW_015664685.1:395002-425020 GCF_001515625.1 Sinocyclocheilus rhinocerous
ATTTCTAGTCGTGTCCTCTTTTGGAAGGCCAAACAAAGTATTTTCGCTTTCGCATGAAACACACAGCGTCTTCACAACATGGCGGCGGTGGCAGCAACAATAAAGTTATGCCTTCTTTCTTTGCGTGAACATTTGTTATGCAAATCTTCCCAAATCGTGACGTAGACATGAAACGAGGCGTTTTAGGAGGGCGTGGACCAGTCTTAACTTTTATAAAGAATATCTCTTTGGGTTTGAGACTTTAGTCTTTGCAACTTTAGGGATCTTATCTATTCACGAATAGCTTGTAACACTCCAAAGAGAAAGGAAAACTTGAAATCGCATCATATGACCCCTTTAAAATGGAATATCCATCTGGATTCTTTCTGAAGAGGAACACTCTCCAAATAAAAATGTTCTGAAATTAAATCAGATGATTTTGAACCTTTACGTAAGGGTGTGTGATATTGACAAAAAGATGATATTTCAATATTTTGTGGGATTTCAACTGATTAATTTAAATGACTGATTTACTCAGGAATGAATCTTTATGAATGGCTCATCATTGAACCTTTGACTCACCTTATTTGCTCAAAAATGCTGAATTCAATTACGAAAAGTATGTCACTTGGAGACGCGCAGCGGTTCTGTTGTGGCTTTGTTTGAATATATTTTTGTTGCCGAATTAGAGCAAAAAACAATTTGCAGTATCTTTAATTTGGGGGGCATTCCAACTGCATTCTAATAGGTTACAAGCACGCAGAGAAAATGCGCTCTCAAGGTGTGTGTGTGTGTGTGTTTTTTTCTTTTGTAAAATGAGTGATATACGCAATAATGTCAGCTTGCACATTGTTAAAACAACAATTGCAATGTTATTATAAACAATACATATTGTACATACCTACTTTTAATCCAGTTTTCTTTCTATTTTTTTGTAAAAATCTTATGACATGTTATCACAGTCTGATCAAATGAGTCAAGAGATGTTGAGCTCACTGCATTTTACATTATTCGCCTCATACAGAAAATGTGCATATCGTGTGATATACACTTCACTTTGTTGGAGAGGTAGATTGTTAGGATATATAATGCCTTCATTAATGTCTTTTGTGATTTCAGCTCCAGACTACAGCTGTTGGAACGTGTGAGCTCGGAGGCTGTGACCAGCATCCTGCACCAGCTGATAGAGCAGAGGATGGAGCAGCGCTGCAGGGGAGAATACGAGAGCTCTTTTCTCACAGACTTCAATGATGTACACACCTTTCATCCTATTACATAGCAGAAAACATTATTTAATTTTATATGATCTTGGGGAAAAAATTATGTCTTAGAATGTTGATGCTTAGAATTATGCACAAGGATTCAAACGTTTGTAAAAATTCCTTTAATAGTCCAAAATGTATAACTTGATCCATGTAGATTTTGAATGAGCTTCATTTGTCAACACAAAACCTCGGCCATCTTGACTTCAGCATGTGCAAATTCTGATGTGTGGCAGGTTAATTTAATGATAAATTATATTATTACATAAACTTTTTAATCTTTTGAAAAGTTATGCACGAGTAAAAAACAAACTACAATTTTTTATTTTTTATTGGGGATTTGGGAATGTTCAGCAGATCCCTAAAGTACGGAGGCCGAGAAGTGCAGAGCAAATCACAATTCTGAAAACAAAATAACAAATTACAAACACAAATGCAAGTCTAAAAAACAAAATAACAATTCAGAAAGCACAACAACAATTCAGAAAACATTATAACAAGTCAGAAAACAATGACAAATTCGAAAACAAAATAACAAGTCAGAAAACACAACGACAAATCCGAAAACAAATTTACAAGTCAGAAAACACAACTACCGTACTAACGCTAAGTATTAGCAGTAGTAGTATTTAAGTGACACCGTAAATAATATGGGGTGGGGATTGTCTAGATTTAAGAAGATAATGATATTTAATTTCTTCACTCCACAAATGAGTGAGAAATGTTCTATTCAAAATGGTCAATTGGTTAAGAAACAGTAAGTCATAAGCATCATAGTTGCACTTCATTTTAAATTATGCACATATAAAGTGTTCTTACAGTACTTAACCAAGAAAGTACTGAGTAATATAAGGTAACTAGTTTAAGTTAAGGCAAGGTTTAAGGTTAGGGTCAGGCCTATTACATAGTTATTACCCAGTTATTGTAATAACTACTGTAAGTACATAATATGTGCCTGCAAAACAGGACTGTAAAATAAAGTGCTTCCAAAATCATAACGTAAATTGATTAAATGTTCTTAGTCATTGGTTTTCATTTGTGAACATAAGCAAGCTTTTTAGCTTATTGGCTTCAAGAATATGGTGGATTTGTTTTTGTTTTTACATTTTAATATTCAAGCTTAAAGTGTCTGTTTAAAGTAGTGTTAATTAAGAAATAGTTTTAAGTCTCATTGATGGATGCTCTGCGTTTCCAGTGGCTGGGGCAGGTTTTGGGATGGCTGAGCAGGGTGTTTGCTAGTAAGGTGGAAGAGGTGGGCAAAGATGCCACACCCACAGATGGCACAACGGGTCAGCCAGCCAATGCTCTCCTCCAGCGCTGGCACTGTCACATGCACCAGTTCTTCTGCCGTATCTATGTAAACATGAGGATCGAGGAGCTTTTCAGCATCATACGAGGTGAGAACTCCATTTATGTAGCATACTACCTGTAATCTCATCTTGGTTGTTTCATTGGAAATAAAAAAAAAAAATTCTGCTTAATTGTTGCAGATTTTCCAGAGTCTATTCCTGCCATTGAGGATCTGAAGTTCTGTCTGGAACGGACCAATCAGAGACAACAGCTTCTTGCTTCCCTCAAATCAGCCTTTGAAACACGACTGCTGCATCCAGGTCAGTGATTCAGGCCATTTTCACAGTTGCTAAATACTCATGTGTGAAAATGTTTTGACATTCATCATGGTTTCTTTTCCCACTTCAGGAGTCCACACATCTGACATTATCACTGTTTACATCTCTGCCATTAAAGCTCTTAGAGAGCTCGACCCCTCTATGGTGATCTTGCAAGTGGCCTGCCAACCCATTCGCAAATATCTCAGGTTTGTCTACTGCACTGGGGATGCGTGTCTCAAGACTTTTTTTGTGAACCAGTTCAATTTCTGAAGTAGTTAATCCTTTGTTGTAATGTTGGAAATTACAGAACGCGTGAGGACACTGTGCGTCAGATAGTGGGCAGTCTGACGGGTGACGCAGAGGGTTGTACTGATTTAGCCAATGAGCTCTCTCGAGCTGACCCTGTTACCTTGGAGACACATGATAGTGAAGATGAGGGGAGTGATCCAGAGGACTGGACCCCAGATCCCACTGATGCTCTCACAGGTTAGTGTTTTTGTGAAAACTGTGATACATTTTTTTTTCAGGATTCTTTGAGAAATAAAAGTATTTATAAAATATAGTTAATATTAATATGTTAAAGTAATGCTAAATGCAGTTTCATTTCAAGATATTTATGGTGGAATATTTCTGTCAAATGTACCAGCCACTGGCATGTGTGCAGAATACAGTCAATGCAGTCTGCAGTAACAGAAATTTGGGTCCTAATAGGTAATCCACATTTCAGCTCTCTCTCATTGTCTCTGTAGATAAAACCGGCTCTAAACGGCGCTCTTCTGACATCATCAGTCTGCTGGTCAGCATTTACGGAAGTAAAGAGATCTTCATTAATGAGTACAAGACTGTACTGGCTGACCGCCTTCTGCATCAGCTCAACTACAACACAGCCAGGTAACCCACCTTACACACACAAACTTAGTCCAAAATAGTTAGCTTCAATAACAGCCTCTTTACAAAGAAACAAAAATACAAATACATAAAAATACAATACATAAATGCTAAATACAAATACAATTAAAATGAATAAATAAATTGAATTTTTCAAATATTATTAAATATATTTAAAATATTATTTTGAAATCTTTTAAAGCAGCACTATGTAACTTTTGGCGCTCTAGCGGTTAATAAACAGAACTGCACACATCCCGCGGAAGAACATTCCAACCGGAGCTACTTCTTTAAGTTTATGTCAAGACATTTTTTTATGAAAGTTTAATTGACTATTGATAAGCTCTCTTTTTATAGACTGCTTTTTTCAAATATTAAGAAATGTGTGGAAATTAGATTTACTTTAAATGAGAAATAAAAGTAGTTGTTGTTGATATTTAAATGTGGGTGTTCAAATTCCCAAGGAATGTAATGTATGAATGTACAAATGTATACCTTAAATGCACTGCAAGTCACATTAGATAAAAATTTCGCAAATGCATAAATGTAAATGCATTCATCTGTGAGAAAATTGCAGATTCATTTTTACAATCTGGTTTCAGCCTAGCAAGAATACTGGGGAAGAAGTTTTCAGTTCTAATAGTTTTCATAGTATAATGATCTATTACAAAAGATCAAGGAAAATTAAAGGTAACGCTTCAGTTTAGGGAATAATTGTCATTGTTAACTAATTTCTTATTAGCATGCATATTACTAGCATATTGGCTGTTTATTAGTACTTGTAAAGCACATATTCTGCATGACCATATTCCATAATCCTACCTAATACCTAAACGTAACAACTTCCTTACTAACTATTAATAAGCAGTAATTAGGCAAAAGTCGTAGTTAATAGTTAGTTAATAGTGGGAATTGGACCTTAAAATAAAGTTAAAATCATCAAATTAAAAAGACCAAATTAAAATCATGGCATGGCACTTTAAAGCAAATGAGAAAAGGAAGTGCTGTTTGTTTACCATGTTACTAATATATACAGTACCTCTGTGTTTGTGTTTATAGAGAGATTCGCAACGTAGAGCTGCTGAAACTGAGGTTTGGCGAGTCCCACATGCATTACTGTGAAGTGATGCTAAAGGTATGCTTCGCGCTCTTTGCAGCTCCGGTCCACAAATTCACTTCTCTTGGTTATCAGTCATCCTGTTATCATAATATGTGACTTTGAATGGATTTACTTCCATTATGTGTGCTATTTATATTGAACGTGTCTGTCTTTCTCTGAAGGATGTAGCAGACTCTCGGCGGATCAACACTAATATCCGTGAGGAAGAGAGTCGTCTTCCTGTAGAGGAGCAGTCTACATTACCGCTGTCTGCCATGATCATCTCATCTGAGTTCTGGCCCCAGCTGAAGGAAGAGAAGATGGAGCTGCCTTCAGTCATCTCTAAAGACATGGAGGACTACACACACCGCTTTGAAAAACTCAAGGTACTCCAAGTCCAGTGGTTCTAAACTGGTTTTGTTTTATGACCCAGATATTATGTTGAACATCAAGTGCTGACCCAACACAGATTTCTGAATCATGCCAGTGATGATACGCACCTGTTTTTTCTTTATTCCAGTGTTCTGTTGAAAATGCATAAAGCCATATTTTTCTTTGTTTTTTTAAAAAACGTTGTAGGCCATGAGGACTTTGAGGTGGAAGCCTCACCTGGGTTCTGTTACACTGGATGTGGAGCTGGAGGACAGAACCATCGCAAACCTCACAGTGACTCCCATCCATGCTGCCATCATTTTACACTTCCAGGACAAAGGTCTGGAGAATTAGTTCACCAAAATCATTTTTTCATCCTTATGTTGTTCCAAATCTGTATTACTTTTTTTACATGGAACACAACGGTAACTTTACTTAGCTAAATGCCTGTAGTTTTTCCACATAAAATTGAAAACCAGCTCTGGCTGTCAAATTTCAAAAATTACAAAAAAATACTATAAAGGTAGTATGCCATAACCGAAATGTTTTAAGCTTTATAAAATCATACAGTAGTTTTGTATGAGGAACAGACTGAAAGTCATAATTCACTGAAATCTTTAAAAAAATATATATATTTTTGGGTGAACAACAATGCATTTTTATAATTTTTTTTTTACTTTTTATGCCTTTATGAGACTTTGCTAAGCTTTTAAAGGGTTAGCTCACCCCAAAATGAAAATTCTGTCATTAATTACTCACCCTCATGTTGTTCCAAACCCTTAAGACCTTCGTTCATCTTCGGAACACAAATTAAGATATTTTTGATGAAATTAATGACAGAATTTTCATTTTTGGGTGAACTAACCCTTTAATACTTTATGCAACATGGAATATTTTGGGAGGAATCAATGAGAATGGGATTGGACGCAGACCGGACACAAATCCAGAAGTTAGCAACACGCTGGTTCCCTCTATAGGATTTTTCCATTGGGTTGTTTTCCATTCCATTGTTGTTGGATTGTAGTTGGCAGAAATAAAGAGCTAAACGTAGGCCATAAACTAACTACACCACAGTTGTATGGCTTCATTGTCACCATCACTAAGATTCAGACAGTGCTTTCTGGCTTTATTTTAAAAACATTTGCCCTGAAAGTCTGAGTTAAATAGTTTGCAAGTGATTATAAACACAAAAAGGGTGTGAAAGTGGAGTACTTGGTAGACAAGGCAACCTTTGTAGTTCCATTTAGCCACTGGTTAGTAACTGCCTTTTTCAAGACAAGTAAAGGCTAAACAAGTAAAATACAAGGGGTATTACTGGTGTATTTTATGTTATAGAATAAGGCATGAAAATATCTTTATATTGTGTTAACCACAGACCTTATTTCACTGTACTGGTTTCCAGGTTTTGACCTTGAAAAATACACCTGCAGCACTCTTCATCATTATGAGCATGCACACTACCTAGTGTGCCAATGAATGACACAGTCTTGATTATTTGTGTGCCTGAAGTTCCATTACTATTTGTTTTCCTTCTATAGGCACATGGACATTGGAAGAGCTAAGTGGCGTCATGGGCATGCCGCAAGAGATGGTGCGCAGGAAGTTGGCGCTGTGGCAGCAGCAGGGTGTGCTGCGTGAGGAAGCCGGAGGTCGATATACTGTGCAGGAGACAAGCTCTTGCAGAGAGAGATCTGACAGAAGTGTCATGCTCATAGACAGTGATGAGGAGGGAGACTCCAACACCGCAACACAGTCTGAGCAGAGAGAAGAGAAATTACAGGTTATTTATACACTTACAACTCTTGTCATAACACTGTAATGTAACACTGCTGAGGACCTTACTTGCCATTTAATGCTAAGACAATGCTAAACACTTTTCCCTTATTTCTCAGCTGTTCTGGGCCTACATTCAGGCCATGCTGACTAACCTGGAGAGCATGACTTTGGAGAGGATCCACTCCATGCTGCGAATGTTTGTGGCCGCTGGGTCTGGGGTCACTGAGATGGATGTGAATGAGCTGCAGGCTTTCCTGCAGAAGAAAGTCAGAGCCCACCAGCTTATTGTGTCCACTGGTGTCTACAGACTACCCAAGACCACTCAATAGTCAGAAACGATTGAGTGGAGACCATAAAAACAATCATGAACTTTTTCCTCATAATTTGTGTCAAAGGCACAAATTATTCTGGTTTGTTCATTGTGCAAAATAACAAAACAATGACGTTTGTAATCTCATCTTGCTGTCTTTTTATGTAAAATACAGTGCTGTGAAAATGTTTTTGCCACATCCTGATTTCCTCTGTTTTTGTGTATATTTCATAATAAATAGTTTAAGATCTTCAAATAAAATGCAAAAGAAAATAAAGGCAATCTGAGCAAACACATACAGATAAAAATTATTTTTATTGAAGCAAAAAAATAAATTTGCCCCCTTTAAGTTAAAATTTGGTTGTGCCCCCTGTAGCAGCAATAATTGCAACCAAATGCTTCCAATAACTGGAGATAAATCTTTCAAATATTTTAATCTGGTGATTCTTGGGGAGGCATAGTGGATGATCAGCATGTGAACCAAAGCTCTCTTCTGACTTTCTCAACGTATGAAATAGGATGAGAGCTGACTCATCAGACCACACTGCTTTTTCCATTGCCTAGTGTCCAAGATAGAGCTCTTGACACTAGGTTATGCATCTGGGTTGGCCTTGGATGAAAGTGGATTCATGGCAAACATGCTGCAGTTTCCAGCTCTTTGGAGCTCAGTGGAGTTTTTGTTGATTCTGGATCACAGAGGTTCTGTTTTAATGCTTTAAAACACATGAAAGTTGTGAAGTGTCTAATCCCTCCATGAACGTTGACTTCGGACTAGTGATCTTTTTTTGTTTGTTTTGTTTGTTTTTGTAAGTGTAGTTTATTATTTCTGAGATTTTGGATTGTGTGTGTGTGTGTGTGTGTAGTGGTAGTGGATCTCCCTAGTTACAAATTAACTTGTCTGACCTCTATTGGCAGCTTAAAATACTGCAATTGCACTGTTCACTGTTCGACAGGGATTTTATTGATTTTTATTTGTTGCAAATTGTTACTTACCCACACCGTTTGATAAAAAAATTACTTGAAATTAAAATGTAAATCAGACTATAATATGTATTGTCACATTACCATATGCACAAATGTAATGGTCCCAATGTGCTCCCAACAACTGCACTGTATAGGCTAAGTAACAGCATGTGCCATATACACAATACCCGTACTGTACAAAATGCAGAGTATAAATCTGAGCGCCAATTAAATACAATATAATAGCGAATGCAGGTAGTGTTGTACCGTAGCACATTTTGTGTCTCAGACTTTCATATAATTTTATTATATAATGTACAACCACTACCCATCAAACAGCACTTTATCCCAGGAATGTTCTGAAAACGTTAGTTTTGCGTTATACAATTAAAACCCAAAATAACCATTAGCTAGATAACGTTCTGTACAGTGATATACAGTTACAGTTTTGCAGTCTGTTTAATTGGTAATAGGCTGCGCTATATAGCTTGGGGGAAATTTCTTACGGTGATAAAACCCCTGAAATGCACCTGAAGGAGATTATTTGACCTGCAGACAGAGGGAGCCGTTAACTAGAGTATATATCTGCTAGTAGCAGTCATGACGTGTAGGGGCAGTGCGAGGGCCGCGCGCGATGAAGTTGCGCTCATCTGGATGTCCACACAGTCTCACCGAGGAGTCGCACTCGAGAAGTCCATCTAATTAAGCACCAGGAGGCTCTGTCAAGCAATTTAGTTGGGCTACCAGCAAGAAAGGCGTCACGAATGGATTGTACTATTTATTTAAAAGAGGATTTTACTCATTTAAGTTTGATCTGAGAAGAATAAATCATCTTACCTTGCGCGCTCACACTAGGATTTGTTTGTCAACTTAAGATGGGATCGGGATTTAGGATGGGATATCGTTTTTTCATTGTGCTGCTTATATACGTACTCATACCGGGATGCAGAACAGAAAAGGGGAATATTACCGTAGCGGTGATGCTGCCCGACAATCTGAAGTATTCGTGGGCATCGCCGCGCGTCCTCCCCGCGATCCGTATGGCGCAAGAGAAAATTCACAAGAGCGGTCTTTTAAGGGGACACACCATCAACCTCCTTAACTTCAGCACAGAGGATTCCTCTGGTTCTTGCTCGGAAAACGAGGCACAGATTATCGCCGTGGACACAAAACTTTACAACAAACCAGACGCGTTCATCGGACCCGGCTGCACGTACTCGGTCGCGTCCGTCGGACGGTTCGCGTCCCACTGGAAACTTCCCCTGATAACCGCGGGAGGACCAGCGTATGGTTTTGAAAAGTCGGACGAGTTTAAAACTATTGTCAGGACGGGCCCGACCACCACGAAACTCGGAGACTTTGTCAGTTATCTGCACGCGCATTTCAACTGGAGCAGTCGCGCGCTGATGATCTTCCACGACCTCAAACAAGACGACCGGCCTCATTATTTCCTCTCCGAGGGCATTTACATGATTCTGCGAGAGGAAAACATCACCGTGGTGGCTTTCCCTTATGAAGATCCACAGACTTTCAATTATAAAGACATCATCACATTTATAAAGGACAACGGGAGAAGTAAGTTTAGATTCAGTTCAAAAAAAGATTGGATGATTCTAGCTACTATTTTTAAACCACTAAAACGAAATAAATAAATGTGTTCCTGGACCACAAAACCAGTCATAAGGGTTGATACAACTATTTGAAAATCTGGAATCTGAGGGTGCAAAAAAAAAAATCTAAATATTTATAAGTTTTCCAAATGAATCCTTAGCAATGCATATTACTAATGATAATACATTTTTTATATATATTTAAGGTAGGAAATTTACAAAATATCTTCATGGAACATGATCTTTACTTAATATCCTAATGATTTTTGGCATAAAAGAAAAATCGATAATTTTGACACATACAATGTATTTTTGGCTATTGCTTCAAAAATGCCTGTTCTACTTATGACTGGTATTGTGGCCCAGGGTCACAAATAATAATAATAATAAAATAAAATAAAAAGGACCATCGTCCTTTGATGTAAAGGTACTGAATTCATATACCAGGGTGTTTACATTTTACTCCAATTTGCTTAAAAGATTACCATGGTACTAACACAATACACATCCAAATCACTGCCATACAATGGTTCTTTTTCTTTTACTCCACTCCAATCAAATGCATTTTAAATTACACAATGGCCAAGTCAAAAAAAAAAAAAAATCATTGATGATGTTCTTTGAAATACCATGGTACAAGAATACAGGGAACATTTCCATCTGTATACTGTCCCATGGTACCCCACTGAAATGTTAATTCATAAACACAATACACAAAGATTTGTTTTATGTACAAAACACAAAAATTTCTACCTAAGTGGACAGTTAGGAAATAACTTTCACATAAGGTTCATTTAGAAGTTACCACATTAAACACCCTTTTTTTATGTTACATGACAATATATTTTATAGTGTAAAATTCTGAATTCTACAATAAGGCGTTGTTCATATAGAAATTGTCTCTAAACCTTCTGTTATAAAGATAAAAATATACGTTTAGATTCAGTTTATTTGCATATTCATACCATATGCTATTGTACATTAGTACATCACATCATACTTAAAAGAAATAGTACTACCATATTGGAAAATACCATATATCAAAATACCACAGTATTACTATCTGGTTCGGTTACTGTTACCCCTCCCGCGCGCGTGCGCACACACACACACACACACACACAGGGTTTACCTTCTTTAATCAATAAAGCGTGTTTGTGTTATTGCATAAAGCATCCCTCCACGGCAACCACATTGATATTCTTGATCCAATACATCTAAAATCTGAAGACTACAATGAGGCATTGATAGCTTTGGTTTAGGACTGACACCACCTGTGTTCCCCCGGGCTGTATTTTTGGCCCTGTGGTGCCCTGTGCGAGTTATTTACAGCACCACCAAAACAGGAGGGCACGCACCCTATTCACAGTTAATAAAGCAATGTAGTCAACATCTATGGACACCTTGTGTACAGTTACCCACCAAACACTTCTCTTTTACAGTTCTTTAAAATTTCTTTAACTGAAACGCATTGAAAATTTGTAGGCAGAATTCAAAAGATACAGTTAAGCAGAAAAAAAAAGATTCCATAGGCAATAGAATTACTTAAGAATGTTTTTTATTTTTTTAGTTCCTTACAAAACCACAAATGAACTGTTGTTTCAAAGACCCTAGAAACCAATACGCCAGTGTTCTTTTACTTTAATTCAAACAAATGATTCTTGATAAGAAGAGGGTTCTTTGTTGAACTTCCGGGGCTGCAGAGAACCCTTGAAATCCGTTATTTTCAAGAGTGTGGCTTGATTCCTTGCTTTGTTACTGTGCTTGACATTCTAATAACCCCTTGAGCTGTCAAACACAATTATTGTGGCAGGATTGCAATAACGCATGGAATGAGGAGAACACATTATCACTGATGTCACTGAGGATGCCTTTGTGTCTCCACTCAGGATATTAGTGCCTTATATTTTGTTTAATTCCCTGAAGATTCACACAGCACAATATACTAAACATCACAATATATTAATGCACTTCAATTTAATTTATAAAAATATTTGATAGTAAATAAGAGAGCACACAGCTGGTCAATGAGTTGTAATGCATCAACTCTGATTGTATAACAATACTGAAGGATATTATGCATTAAGTCCAGATTTCTTAGATTATGTTTATATCCACATGTTGAGAAAGACCAAATGCTATTACTCTAAAATGACATCACCGTTGAATAACTCAAGTAAATATTGTTTTGTTTTTTTCTTCACCTTTTTTTCTTTTAAACAACAAACATTTTAGATTAGAGTGCTCTTGGACAGAGGACGAAATGCTCTGTAATAAAGGAGTGTTGCGACAAATAAACAGATTTTCACATTTAGACTCACACTTTTTTACTATTGTTTTCTCTTTTCTCGTTAAATATATACACCCATAAAAAGTTGGATGGTCTTCTAAAACTCATTTAAAGGGGTCATATGATGCTTTTTTAAAGATCATTATTTTGTGTATTTGGTGTAACAGAATATGTTGACATGCTTTAATGTTAAAAAAACACATTATTTTTCAAATATTGTACATTATTGTAGGTCCTATATGCCCCGCCTCGGCAAGGAAAATTAATTCTCACCCCTCCTGGTTATCAGATGTAATTAAAGTTTTTGTTCCCAGCCTCAGGTCAATGTTTGTTTCTTTAACCATAGCGCTGTACCAAATAATTATGTTTTGTCAGGTGAAAGTTGCTCAGATATTTTTCACTTTAAAGTAATTAGGCCATTATTCCTGATAAGCTGAATGGGGCATCATGCATTGCATTTTTTAGGGGGCACCAGTGTTGCATGTGCCTCCTTTCTGTGATGACTAATGTTTGTTAAATAAAACTTGTTGAACTAAGGACATATTTAGGATACAACCCAGACACTGACAAAGCATATTTCATACTGATAACGTTATTATCTCTGCAGTGCAGCTCTTTTGATTTCAATGGCACATAAAATCAATAGAAGTTTTGTCTGGTTAGAGGCTGAAAACAGCTGCAGCTGGCAGGCAAGATGCAGCCCATTCAGTACGGTCAGACCGCATTTACTATGCTCTCACTGATTCCCGTTTAGTATTTCTGGTGCCTTAAATAATTGACTGATTACATTGTATTTGCCACAGTTAAGTAATTTTTCATGAAATATCAAAGGTAGGAAATGAACAAATGCGTTCTGAACGCAGCCTGACCAGCACTGACCTAAACACAACCTCAGACTACTCATGAACTTGCAGCTTAGTTGTTTTAAAATGTCTGAATGATTCATGATTTGGAATTCCTTCTAACTTATGAACTAGGTTTGCACAACATAAATGGCTGTCTTAAGTTTTAGTCATTATAATGTTACGAATCCAACCATAAGAAGAATGCTTTCAGATACACGTTATGCCAAGTGATGTCTTCATCAAAAGTGTAGTATTTATGTGAGTTTGGGTAAGTATTCATCCCTTAGTCTAAATAAGTCAGATCAATGACTTTAGTTGCTGAATCCACACTGCCATGGCAACACAAATCCACTTCTCCCAGTGTCTCCTTTGAACATACAAAGCAAAAGGCAAAGGAAAGCCCTATGCTGCTTACAGCTTTTCACAAAGATGTTAATTGTCATTTACAGCCATGTCTTCGACAGTGTTCAATAAAGAATATGCTCCCTCAACATCAATAGATAAATATGAAGGAAGGTTGTATCACAGTGATGTACAGTCACTTTAATTTTATTCTGTTACTAGACTGCCTCCAGATTTCTGCACTTATCATAACCTCACTGTGTCATGTTTGGATTTATCAGTGCTGTAGCCTATGTTTACAAAAGTAAGTACGTCACCAAAATCGATACCATCAGCACATGACTTTTATCTGATAATTTTTACCTTATCGTTTAGCCTTTGGGAACAGTTCAACATACCTAGATTGTTCTGACATTTAACTACCCTGTTATAGTGTGTGTGAACATTTAGAACACTTTTATGGCTAATTGCTTGCAGTTGCCGTTTTACTGTTAGCTTGATTGACTGCTCGCAGATCCTGATTAGCCATGTCTTGTACTCACTTGTATGATGCATTTATTAACATATTGCAAGTAAAAAGAGAGACGGTGCCATGTACGACCTTTTGAACTGGATTTAACTTCAGTAATGCTAAGGTAATGAATCCCTTCTGAAATAAGCTTTTAAAAATTGTTATAATAATTCAAGCTGTGGCAGGGAATGTAGTGGATGTATCTGTGACAGATAAAACACCTGTTAATGCGACCATTCAGTTTGAAACCTGACTTATATCGTAATCCTACTCTGCCCCCTCTACCCCATCTCTCAATATTTTTTAGAGAACAAATAAAAGGTTAACTGCACATAATATATATATATATGTATATAGTATAAAAATGGATTGCATTAACATGCATTAATTACATTGTCATAACTATTTAATTACTAATTAGCCCCCACAAACCAACAATAAACACAGCAGAAATGTACAAAATTGGATATTGAGTAGTTATGCTAACGAATGCACCCTTCCCACCTGCACATTCATGTTAATCGGCCAAATCTTATTATGATTTTATTATGATGAATTGTTATTTATATATTTGCCTGTTTATTGAACATAATTGAAAAGTGTCTTATATTGTTGTTGTAGTGTTTCATAAATGGTCACTGTAAAATCACTAACGCACACCACATTGTGTGTAATAACCTGAGGTAAAATCACTGTAACAGCCTCAAGTGGTTGGTTTTTATACAGTGGTCTTATATAGACTTTATATATATAGATGCATAAACCATTTAGTAGTGTTAGTAGGGGGATGATAATTTATTTATTCTAATCCTGTTTGATGTGCTGACAGTCTTAAAGTGTATCGTAAAAAAGCCCTGTGAAATGAATTACAAAGACATCTCAAAATAGCAGTGGTTTACGTCCAGAGACATCAGAACGTCTCTCTCCCATTATTCCTCAATGAGTTTAGTTGCTATGACCCTGAGGTCAGATTAATTCATGCTTTTGGTTGTTGTTGTTTGAGCTTGTCCAGTTTGTGAACTCACATTCCATACATTGATGAGATAATGACCCGCCCCAGGCTGTGAAGTGTCATCACAAACCCTTTCTCCTTCCTTTTTTTGTGGCCTTTTTGCTTCTTTATTGGTTAGACACTCAGCAATGAGACAGAAAGTGATGAAGAAGTGGGATCAGAAAATTTTGCAAGCAGCATTCAAACTCTTATTGCCCACATGAACACTACAGTTAATTTTGTCCACATGCACCTTTTCCCTTTCTTTTGGTTTAGATGTGGGAAACAGACAGAGACTATTGTACTTATGTCCAGCTTGGTCTCATTTTTTATACGTACATATTTGTATGTAACTCTTACAGGAACGAAAACATACTTTTTTTGTATGCTTGGGTAAATGCTGAAATATACAATATGGGTGCACTCTAGCAGCATCTATTTTCGCTGCTAATCACTAAAAATCATGAAGGCTTTCAAAAGCACCCATCACCTGAAACATGACATGCCACAATCAGTGATGAGGCGCATGAGAACCGTAGAGCATTTGACATTGCCGATGTAAAACCTGTAAAGTACCAAATTTTGAATTTTAACAAGTGCGAGATTTCGTGGTTGTGGTTGCTACTGAGTTTGTAAATGAAGATAGGTGAATAAAGAATTGAATTTGGATCTGTTCCTCAAGCACAATCATATGGATTCTGAAAGTTGCTCTGAGTGGTTTTTAGCATGTTACTATGCTGTTGCTAGGTTGTTTTGGGTGGTTGCTAGGTACTTATTTACTGGCTCATGTCGAAAAATCCCTCATTCTAATTAATTCTAATTAAATCTAATTCATTCATTCTGATGAATTCTAAATCAAGCTGCAAAATTTGAGGTATGTCTGCAGCAAAAATGAAGTAGGAGGTACATGGCAAACTCAAATCCAACTGTCCAGTCGTATAATTGTTCAAATGCCTGTCCCTTAGAATAAGCAATAATAATAATGATGCTTTCCTGATTAATTGGTTTCTGAATCATAAATAAATGCTCTTTTTCATAATGGCAGAAGGTTAATTCTTTACCTCTCAAATGAATGAAAGCAGATTAAAACCAAATGTCAAATAGCTGAATAGGAGACAGTGCCAAGCTGTGTTTGTGTATGAAAGAGTGGGCATTTGCTCACTCAAATGTTTCAACTACACAAGTTCCAAACGCACACCTAAAGCACAAACAATAGACCAGAGTGTGCATGTTTCACTGTTAAAAAGACTGCAATTAAAGGAATTATACAGTCCTTTTTAAAAATCCAACTCACGGCATATCAAATTCAGACAGGTCTGAGATGATAGAGTGAATCAATGTCATTTGATATCAGCATATTTTCAAAGTATATTTGCCACCAGTTGTGACAATCTCGAATAAAGAAAGCACCACTGAGCATCTTTTGTGCAGTGCACAAAACAAATGATTTTGGCGTGACTAACAAAACGTCCAAGTGCAAACACCAACAAATCTAAAAAAAAAACGCAAGCACATTTCAGAACCTCATCATAGACACTTTTGATACAAAATGTTCTCAACCAGTTTTCATGGGCTTTGTATCAGCCAGACTCAGGCAGATCCTTATAAATTCTATAACACCGCTGAACATTTTCCTTGCCTTTTTGTGCATTTGTTTTGGAGTACATCCAGCAGACAGCAGGACTACTTGGCATGCATTTGTCTATGCTACGCTGGAAGAGCTGAGGATTTGGGGGCTGAGAGGCAGACTGGGGCCGGCTTTGGTCTAACACTTAAGGAAATATCTGCTAACTGGGAGTCTGGTCCCTGAGCTGGCAGAAGCAGTACTGAAAGACAAAAAATAATGCTTATAACATACACACACATATGCAGATAAGGAAAACATACACACACATATGCAGATGATATGCACGTGTGCATCAATATGGTGCCATGCAGCGAGGAAGAGTACACCTCTGCCCTTCGATCCATCCTCTTAAAAGCCAGGAGCACCCCACAAATCATTTTCATTTGTGCATCCAGCAATTTTTAGTGGTATTTGCTAAGGCGAGCATCAATGTAAGAATTATTTGTAATTTTAACTGAAAAAGAATGCAAAAATCCTTTAATAAAAACCTGTTAATTGGTAAGTTACCTTACCATATAGAGGAAAAAACTATGATAGAGCTAACCTTTTATTTAGTAACAATTCATGTACTTTTATAGTAAAATACTGTTAAATGTACTATTAGTAATAAATGTACTATTTAAAAAAAACACGACACTTCACATTTGATGGTATTTTGCTTAAATAATTGTGTTTCTGAATATATTTTTTATTAATAGTGTGTATATATATATATATATATATATATATAACTTCATGTTACAGCTTATGTTGTTTAATTAATGTTTATTGCATTATGTTAATGTGTGTTACCATGATGGTGTTTTGTTTTTGTGTGAATATGACACATTGCACCTTCTGTATCTTAGTATTTAAAAAGTTACTTGTGATAAACTTTGATTCATCATGTGGTTTTCTCTTTACCACCTGTGTTAATTCAGTGGTTGTCAGTATATGTTAAAGGAACAAAACAGCAGTATGGCAGTGATTTTTATTATTTTTATTAAAATTTTTTGTAAATGACCAATTTACAAATTGTTCTGTAAATATGTTTACATTTTCACTGTATTTTGACAATTATTCTGGCAAACTCCTTTTTTTTTGTGTGAAGGAATCAAATATCATTAGAGCACCAGATATATTTATGCTGGAAATGTAAATTTTTTGTTTCTATCTAAAGTAAAGTGTTTTTTTTTAATCTTCTTTTTTCCCCACCACAGTTGTGTATATCTGTGGGCCTCTACAGACATTTTTCCAAATAATGAAGCTCTTTGAAGATGAGGTAAAGAACCCGGAGGACTACGCCATCTTCTACATTGACGTGTTTGCAGAGAGTTTAAGTGGTGAAGTTCCAATGCCCTGGAAGGGTTCAGCGATACAGTGGAATGACCCCATCAAGCTATTTCAGGTATAATTAATAATTCCCATAATAACTACTGAGCTTTAGCATAACAGCGCCAGTGGCATTTGTCTGCTTTTGCGTTTGATATCGACTGTAGTGTCGTAGTGTAGTTGCTTAACACTTTGAATTGTTTACCTTACATTATGATTCAAGGTGAGTGAGTTAGTGAGGGTTTTTTCATGATAATGTACTTCTTTAACGCAGAATTAAATTTGAAGGATTTTGTAAAGTTATTTTGACAGGTTTTATTAATTTGACTAATACTCACTTAGCTGAAAAGCCTTCCTGGTTGTGCTGATTGTGAATAGTCCATTAGGCTTCCATTTACTTAAATTAGTGTTTTTGCAGTAATTTCGCTTAAGGTTGATTAATGCAGCTAGACTGAAGAAAAAAGAAATGTGTGATATATAAAAATAACAGTTAACAAATTAACAGTTAAAAAATAATATTGAATGTACACAATAAAACCAAGTTACTTTTTCAAACAATTAAGGGCAGAAGGCTTGGGTGGTCCAGTGAGGGCCCTAGATAGATGTCTTTGGGGCCACCCAAGCCTCATCGCCCTACCTTATCTCACTTTATTGACAATGAAAGACGTAACATTATATTTTCTTTTATACTTGCACTTAAGTATCATAGACAGCAGAGAATGCATATCTGTATGTGTTTTTGGGTGTAAATGTAAACATGAGCACCACATTTATTGATTGTTTTTTTTTTATTGTTAAAAGGCTTTTTTGCCATTTTTTCTTAAACCATCTTCAGAGTTGCCATCAAAATAATTTTGTGCCATTAAATGTAGCCTTTCTTGTTTCTTGGTGTTCGTGCGCTTGCGCGTGCCTCAAAAGAGGGCTTACAATGACTTACAAAGATACATAACCCAGGTGAAAAAGAAATATATTTAAATTGTGCTTTTTCAGACATACTTACTATATTTAAATTATACTATACTAAGTGCATATTAAATGTATTATTTTGAAACAACTTTAAGTATATTAAGTGTATTTCAAGATATGTTTAAGTTGGATTTTAATCTATTTGTAATATATTTAATATATTGAAATTGTGTTAAATTGGAACCACTTTAAGTATATTTAGTGCAATTTAAGTGTATTTCTTAAAATACATTTAAAATGTCCTTTTAATACTTCATGAACTACAGTTAGAGTATAGTTGTTAAGTTTAGGTATTGGGTAGGATTAGGGATGTAGAATATGGTCATGTAGAATATGTGCTTTATAAGTGCTAATAAACAGCCAATATATTAATAATAGGCATGATAATAAGCAACTAGTTAATAGTGAGAATTGGTCCCTGTACTAAAGTGTTACCCCAAAATCTTTCACAGCATGAGTAATTTTATATCTCACATCTAACTACATTTGTTTGTTTGTTTATAAACTGAATGCACACAAACCAAAAGTTAAGATTATTATGATAATTCCTGTGTGTGATATATGTGAGTGCTCTGAAGACATACAATAGCTTAGTGAGAAAAGCAGACTGAATTTGAAGTTGTTAAATGTGTTTTATGTAAAATGTGTTAAATTCTTTTTTTTTTTTTTTATCAGTTGATTAGATTCACAAAACCAGTCTGAATGATTCGTTCACTGACTCAGTGATCCAGTTTAACCACTTTCTGGAAGTGAATATTATCAGTGAATTATGACTTAAATTTTAGTCTGTTCTTCACACTAAACCATTGAATGACTTAAATAATGCACAAGTAAATAATAATACACAAGTCAAGAAAAGAAAGTCAACATGAAAGTGAGTAAATTATGTCAGAATTTACATTTTTGGGAGAAGTTTTTGTAAATTGTATGGCTACGTTTTTATTTTAAAACGTACTCAGCGACTTCTTATGTCAAGATATTAATATTTGCCTATGGGTAATCATGTTGTGTTCTTTTATAACTCTTAGCTATCTGACTGTTTTTTTTTCTCCATCTCTCTAGTCTGTGTTCATTGTAACATACCGAGAGCCAGACAGCCCTGAGTATACCGCTTTTCGCAAAGAACTCCACAAGAGAGCAATGCAGGATTTTAATGTAAAATTGGAACCCTCAATGGTGAGTTGCTCATAAATAAGATCAGGTTTTGGCAAATATGCACAGCCATCTGTCACATCAGATTTAATCAGAACATTTGTACAGACTAGCGTAGTTCTTTTTTGGCCTTCTATCACTGTCTTGAAAATATTGAACGTTCTGTTTAGCTCTATAGGCTTTCAGGAGCTAAACTGTGTTTCCTTTTACCACGAGATCAGATATGACACTTAAAAGCACTTGAATCATAAGTTTGGCTTCCTCATGTCAGTCCCATTTTCCTGAATCAGCTATACCCTTTGACGAAAGTCGGAAACGACTCCCCAAAACCCTAGATCCACACGTAGCTGCCAAATGAAAACATTCAGGAAATGAATCCTTAAAGCCTTTGAGTACATACTAAAATGCATGGCAATTATGAGAAAGTTAGAAATCAAATTTCTGCTTACAATAATTATACCAATTATATAATACCTATCCAGTCTATCATCCATTGTTTCGATGTCTACAGTTTCTCCAAAATATATTTGGACACATAAGCTCTTAAACAAATATCTGAATGTCATTGCATTAGAAACAAAATATGAATGCAAGTGGCATCTGCAAACAAATGCTAGAGCTAACTAACTTCATTTTACTGAGCTATTTTTACAATGACTTTTAACCAACCTCTCCCAAGGTGATTTTGAGTAAATGTATGAAGTTAGTTCTCCTCTAGGTCACACAGAAGTGTCTTTACAGAGTAACCACAGGTGTAGCTCATCACATTACCTATTTTGACCATCTCAATTTTGAATTTGTTGTTTTATAACTTGGAACTTCATTAACTTAAAGGGTTAGTTCACCCCAAAATGAAAATTCTGTCATTAATTACTCACCCTCATGTCGTTCCAAACCCGTAAGACCTTCGTTCATCTTCGGAACACAAATTAAGATATTTTTGATGAAATGTGAGAGCTCTCAGACCCTGCATAGACAGCAACTCAACTGTAATGTTCCCAGGTCCAGAAACGTAGCTAGGACATCGGTAAAACTATCCATGTGACATCAGTGGCTCAACTTCAGTTTTGCAAAGCTACGAGAATACTTTTTGACTGCAAAGAAAACAAAAATGACGACTTTATTCAACAATTCTTCTGCCCCGAGTTACTGTCTTCCGCCATTTTGGAGAGTATCACAACGCATACGCACGCTTTCCCCTAAGCATAAACAACGCTGAATGAATATATATATATATATATATATATATATATATTTAGTGTTTATTTGGAATTATGGTTATGTTTTTACTTGGAGAGTTATTCAGCTTACCGTGAATGTCTCAATTTACCCCTAAAGCCCCTAAAGGGAAGTTGTGTCACTGGACAACATGCTTTGAAGAAGTCATGTTTCTATGGTTTAGATGCTTTCTTATAATACCATTTGATAAATTAGGTCTGCCAAATTAATAATTTATTCAATTACATTTGTCATCAATGGACATCAATTAGTTTTACCTCAACTCATTTCATGTTCACTAGAGAACAACTGGCATATCTTTCTCTGCGCTCCCCATTTCTGTACAGGATGACATGTAGTTTTAGATTTTCTGATGTTTCCCTGTAATAAATCTCTGTGTTGCCTTTCCTCAGATGGATTTTATTGCCGGCTGTTTCCATGATGGTTTTGTGCTATATGCAAAAGCCCTCAGTGAAGCGTTAGCAGACGACGTGTCTCAGAATGATGGAATCAACATAACTAGGAGAATGCAAAACCGCAGGATCTGGGGTGTGTTGAGTGCTCCCAGTTTACAAATGCAAAGATATATGATTGATAAAAGCATTCAGAATATGACCCTATGATGCTTTGATGTTCATATCAATAGGATGATCACAGATTACAACATTTAAGCCCTTCACAGTTTGAGGACGTGATGACAAGTATCTCAGATTTTAACAGCAGTGTCAAGCTGAAGTGGTTTGGCAACTCTGCTCAGATTCTTTTTAAAGTGAGCAGAGGACTTGTAAGAGCTCTTCTGAGGTTGATGTCTGTAAACTCGCACCCTCTCTTGCAGGGAGTGTAGAGGTCAGAGTCCTTGATTTAAAGCATGTCCCAACTAGCTTGTGGATGGAAAATCTGTTTCTAATACACAACCCATCTACTAAACCCTCTCCCTGGAGGAAACTACACACACTGCGCCAAACACATACAGCAACCAGACAGAATCCTGAATGCAAAAAACTAAAAAAGTCTGGTTTTCAGTAAAATATTTAAACATGCTGAAAACAAGATACATTTAGAGAGAACAGAATATATCTTGAATTACATATTTTCCTACAGAGCCCTGCACATGATGCAACCAAAACAAGAGAACAGATTAGCGTAATAAAACTTGGCCACAATATCAATTTTTTTTCTGCATGTCATGTGTGGGGCTCCGTAGAAAAACAAGCAATTCAAGATATTTTCTATTATTTCATGATTTTGCTTCTCGACTAAACTGATCTTGAATTCAGTACATTTAAATATTTCTCTTCACAGCCACAATACGTTGTTTTTTTCACTCATGTCAAGTCAAGTCAACTCACCTTTATTTATATAGCACTTTTAACAATATAGATTGTGTCAAAGCAACTGTACAGCATTAATTAGAAAAATAGTGTGTGAATAATGCAAAATGACAATAATAAACACTAATTTTTCAGTTAAAGGCATGTCATGTATGGGTCTCCATATTTTTCAGTTTACAAAGAAAAAACTTGATTCAAGATATTTTCAAGATAGATTCTCTTAATATTTAACGTCTTAATGTTTTACACTATTTGCATCTCAATTTTTTTTTTTTTTTTTTTACTTGCTCGCTTTAAGGCTGTTTAGATATTTTACTGGAAAGATATGGAAAAAAAATAGGAGCGAATGACATAGAAAAGACAAATAATAATAACTGATATCAGTTGCTTCTCCTAGAGAACAATGTAAACTGATATTAAATTTTCTGAATTTCTTGAGAAAAATCTTTCTCAAATTCAAACTCAAACGAGAGATTCCAGTGTCCACAAAATCAAACATCTGAGATTTCACAATGAACTCTCTAGTAAATATCTTATGGCAGCGCTTCCTCTCAGTAATAATTTTTTTCTCTGTCTTAAAATTTTTTGTTGGCTAACAAAGAGGAAACAATACGTGACCTTTTTACTTTATACCTTTGAAAGCAACACTCAGATAGAAATGTTTATTTGATCCCTGGGTTTGTGTTTTGTTTCACAGGGGTGACTGGCCTTGTTAGCACAGATCGGAACAATGCCAGATACACAGACTTTAGCCTTTGGGGAATGACTAACCTGAAAACTGGACAATACGCAGTAAGTAGAATGTCCTTTGGAATTAAACGGTCTCTTCTGCTGCCAAATAAGAGTTCAGAACCCATGTATCAGCAATAGTAACTGTGATGTCTGCTTTTGCAAGCATCAGAAATAACATTATGAATGATGTAGATTTCCTGTGGAATGTTTCCATAATGAAAATGTTTTTGATAGACATGTGACAATAAATAACAATGGTTAAAGATTTGAGCATATGTACAACAACAGTCTAATTTAACCCACATGCCACATTTTCCATAATTACTGTAAATGTGGCTGTGGTTGGACGGTTCGGCATACCAAATAATGTGTTGTTTAAAAATAAAATCCTTTACTTGCCCTTCTGTCCTAATCGAAAGCATGTGTTCATGAGCTTGTAAGTGTTTTGTTCATTTTTCAGTTTCACTTGTTCATTCATAAATGTTCCGGGAGGCTTGCTTGATTTAGAGAGGTCTATTGCAACAAAAATACGAAAAGAAACTAACAGTGATCTAGCTGGTAACAAAGCGATTGTGTTATCCGTGCTTTGTTGCTATAGTTACCCCTTATGTCACCAGTATATTCAGACTTTTTTTTTTCATCCGCTCACTTTCAAAGAGTAGACAATGTTGTATATACACACTCTAAATCATGTGCAGAAACAAAATCATATACCATAATCATGTAGTTTAAATATTTTCCGTATAACCATAGACTAAAAAAAGTCCCATTGCCAGGTTTTGTTATCTTTCTTTTTAATATGTAATGCAAGGTTTTGTATTCTTATCTGAAATGGGTTACACTTTATTTTAAGGTGTCCTTGTTGCAGTGTAATTATTTTACTTACAAGTACTGAGTAATATTAAACTACATGCATTTTCTCAAAGGTTAGGATTAGGGTTTGGTTTAGGGTTAGTTGCCTGTAATTACACATAATTTACTGTTATGTAACAAGGACACTGTAAAATGAAGTGTTACCCTGAAATGTTTTTCCACTTACTGTAAATATACTTATGAGTATACTTTGTTACACAGATTGTTGGTCACTACAATGGGACCAGTAAAGAAATCCTGTGGTCCCCAACAGAGAGAATTCAGTGGCCAAAGGGTTTCCCACCCCTGGACTACCCACCGTGTGGATTCTCACCATGCAAGGAAGGTTAGGGACCTTTTTAGTGGAAACTCTTCAAACACACAACATGATTTTGGTAATTGCATGCTGCTGTTAGGTGACCATTTACTCAGTTTTATTGGTTCAACTGAATTAAATTATTCCATTTGGGTTTATTTTTGACTTACTCAAAATCTTTCATCTGTGGAAGTTCTATATGATGTAGTTATCAGCGTTCAGGAGGAGAGCAAGCACTATACTTCTCCTTTCTATATTAATCAGACTCACTGTAGATTACATCACAAAAACTGTATCGCTATTTTTTTTTTTAATTGAAAAAAGGGTACCTTTTGTAGTATAACTTGGCAAATATCCAGATGCGCAGTGTTGATGAGCTCACTTTCAGTTGATTCGGTTTAATCTGCTGCATACTCCACAAGCTGGCACTTATAGAGCCGCAAAATCGGGAATTGCCCAGTGCAAGCTGCATTCAGCAGACTTTGTGGGCTTCGTTAAATGAATTGCATAATTTCTTAAGTGAATCAAGCATGCAGTGTGTGCAAATTAATGCTATCAGCGGGCGCAATTTCTTCTCTGTGAATTCCTCCTTAGGAATGAAAAGTTTTATATAATTGTTATTTAATTCCCCAGATCATCTTCCTGTCCTTGGAATAGTGGCAGTTGGGTCTGGACTGGCCCTCATAATTTTTGGAATCTCCAGTTTTCTCATCTACAGGTACATTCTTTTTTACTTCAAGCTTTACTGTAATTATTTTAGTTTTCATATTAATGACAATAGGTAGAATACCTGAGAGAGGCGAAGAAGACTTGCTGGAACCGGCATCTGTTTCTTTTTTCAGAGGATTTACGGGAAAAGCTTTTATAGGTGCCAGAGTGGAATTTACATGACTGTTGCCAGAGCAACTGCTCAGCAGTTGTTTGAGTGAAAACATTTTCTGAGGCAAATGCGTATAGTCTAAATATTTCAGTGCTTGTTTCACTTGGTAATTCGATATTTTCAATAAATATTAGGCTATGCTATTGACCTCAATGCCTCAATTATGACTAGACCCAGATGGAATCTGTGGACACTGCATTTTCTGAGCTGATTTTGGAAGAAAATCTGTGGAATTGTGTGGAATGGATTTTAAAAACGTGTTAAACAGTGCTGAGAGTTCTGGCTTTTCAGTACCTGAAATCATGATGAAATTACTGTAGACATTTTTAAGGCAAAACATGAGATATTTTACTATTTTAGAAATGATGGGAATTCCATTTCTGCAGGAAGCTGCAGATTTTTCTGTGGAGATTTACTGGATTATGACTGATACAAGATAAAATAAAAAGTAACTATTTTTAGTTTTAAATGAAGTGTAATTTAAATATGCATACGTTAACAACAGATGTCATATTGATGCTTCCCTAAATAATAATAATAATAATAATAATAATAATAATAATAAACTACAGAAGAAAGGTTTGTCAAAAACTTTCATGTAGGCCTAGGTGAATAAATTCTTCATTTTTTTTACATTAATTATTTAATTGTTGAAAGGCTTTATATACTTTGACTTTTTTAAGATCTACACTATATAGTCTTAAGGGTGTATTGATATACAGACAGAAGCGAATAAATAGAATAAATGGAAAACAATGTTTACAGCCTACTATTATGAATATTATTAGCTAGCTCTGATGACAATTTTCTAATGAAGCTTCTCATCTCTATATCACTTTGAATTAAATTGTCTACTAAGTGAATAGGGTGAGTTGGTTTTGTGATTTTGTGACTCCATACATTCAATTCAATTCAATTCAATTCAATTCAAATGTATAGTCAAAAAAGTTCACAACTTACTTGAATTTAAAGGGATAGTTCACCCAAAAATGAAAATTTGATGTTTATCTGCTTACCCCCAGGGCATCCAAGATGTAGGTGACTTTGTTTCTTCAGCAGAACACAAACAAAGATTTTTAACTCAAACCGTTGCAGTCTGTCAGTCTTATAATGGAAGTGAATGGGAATCACGGCTTTGAGAGTAAAAAAAACCATACACAAACAAAACCAAATTAAACCCTGCGGCTCGTGACGATAACATTGATGTGAAAAGACACAAAATCGCACGGATCGCAGACTTATAAGTGCATTACCGCCACCTATCTTTCAAATGGACCATTGACACTCCTACAATTGTGATTGTAGATAGAGAGTCAATGGTCCATTTGAGAGATAGGTGGCGGTAATGCACTTATAAGTCTGCGATCCGCCGTAAAGCAAGAAGAAGAAGAAGACGTTCGCTACAGGAGGCCTTTGTTCACCCCCCGGAGCCGTGTGAGACACTTTTTTTTGTGGAAGGGTGCTTTTTATTTCACGTTTTTTGGACAGAAGCAATGCAACACCCGCTGAGTACAACGATAGAGCTTGAAAGATCAAAGACAATTTTTAATATAACTCCGACTGGATTCGTCTGAAAGAAGAAAGTCATATACACCTAGGATGCATCGGGGGTGAGTAAAACGCAGCCTAATTTTTATTTTTGGGTGAACTAACCCTTTATGGTCTGTTAAAATAGTACAATTTTAGCGTGTTTCCCTTTTTTTCTAAAATCAGAGAGGATACTACTGAATAGTATGGAACGACATCTTGTGGAAAAGAGAATTGTAAAAGCTGACTCATGGGTTATATAAATGGGCTCATGTCCAATATAGTCAACACTATGAGGCAAATATTGATGTTAGCTCCTCATGGCTACTAGAATAAATATTGCAGTTGCAGCATAGGTAGACTTATTCTTGGACTTGTCATTCTCTCATCTGAACTTGGTTTAAAAAAATGTCTCTAAAATGGAAATTTTGTTTAAAGACACCCGCTCACACATTGAGTACACACACACACACACAAGTGCAAACATGGTGTTTCAAGCAGAATGTTAATTTTTTATTTAAGTCACGCTCCTCAGGTGAGTATGCTCCACATGATAGCCTACCTACACTTGTCAAAATTGATATCAGGCCAACCGAACATTTTTAGTGAAGTCTTGTGCATGAAGATTTATACTTTTCCATTTTATTTTTTCAAATTACTTCACTCTTTAAAGGGTTAGTTCACCCAAAAATAAAAATTAGGCTGCGTTTTACAGAAACTGATCAAGTAACATGAATATAAGCTGATCGACATCATTCTGCTATGATTAAGCTTTGTAACAAGAGCAATGGAATCGTTATGCTGCTTACTCTTGAGTTGTCCACTTGATTCATAGATGTTAACCTTACATTAATACATTTGGCAGATTATTTGATCAGAAGTAACATACATTGAATGCAGTTTTTTAGGGAATCAAATTGATGACACTCCTACTGTTCTACCAAGAATATATTGTTGATTATTAATGAAACACTGGTTAATATTGGTGCTACAGTAGTTACTGTTGGCAAGAGTATTGATATAACTAAGAACGTAACATTTAGCAGGAACGCCACCATGCTGTGCAAATAAGAGGAACCATTGATAGTTTTTTTAAGTGGAAATCATGACCAAATAGGACTTTTGTATAGTCCCGTAATTAATATTACCTATTGCCTTAGCCTGAAAACATATTTTGATGTAACATATTTTAATACTGCGATTAATTATTTTAGGCAAGTCAAGCTCCAAATATGACAAATAAGCATCCACAAATTAACTAAAAAATAAGCACAAAAATGCTTACTTAAATATAAATAAAATACAATAACTCGTAATACAATGTTGCATTTACTTTACAGTAGTTGTTATTGAATCAAATGGCGATCTTTTGAATGTCCATATAATGCAAGTGGAACCGCTAACGTGCTTCAGATATATAAATCTTAAGAAGATATAGACACAAAGTATGTAAATAACAATTGTAAACGGTAAACTCACAAGCAAAGCTTCTCATACTTCTCATTGTATCTGTTTCCATACACAAAGGTATGGAAACAGATACAAGGAGCATGCGATCTCGCTGCTATATCTGGAAATGGCTGCTGCACTAGTGCGCTTTACGTGATGAACCATAACAAAGGCCCTCTCCCAAATGGCACACTTCACGTGCATTTGCGGTCTTGCAGACTTACAATGGCCGCCGCGTGCGCATGTCCGTTAAAGGTGGGGTAAGTGATTTCTGGTAGCCAATGTTGATATTTCAAATCACCAAAACAAACACGCCTCTACCCCAAAAGGTTCTCGCCCCATACATAGCTGAAGGGAATGACAATAAGATTGCAGATGAAGAAACAAGCGAACATGACACACGAGCATATTCAAGCAAAAGCCAGCATATATTAGTTCTGTGAAACAAAGCAAAACCAATGTTACACCGTGTCTACACCGGACGCGAGTGGCGCGGTGCGTATCCGCCATCTCTATCTTTCTGTCATCGCTCGGTTTGGCTAATGTCCGTCCTGTGCACTGAACACTCTCTCCTCCCCATCATGAGTAGACACGCCCCTTACTGCTGATTTGCTAAAGTTTGTTTTGGTACTTGGCCAAAACTCAGTTTTCTAAAGCGTTTTTGAAAAAATACATACCCCACCTTTAAGTCCACAAGACTGTAGTGTGTCCCATTTGTCATTTCACAGCTTTCAGAAGGGTTCTCGCGAAAGCCCCCTTTGCGGCCCTCGAATGCGCACGTCTGCCAAGCCCACACTAGGGTGAACTCCGCAGCAGACTTCTACCCGACAGTCAAAGCGGCATTACGTCACGAAAGTGTGGAAGACCGCGAGGGTGCGATTAGGGTGCGATTTGGGACAGGGCCAAAGTTTTTTCTAAGGGGTGGTTTAACTAAACCTATGGAAAACGCCATCTAGGTGGAGGAATTTTCACATTTTTAGCTTTTTTTTTTCTTTTTGCATTGAGCTCGGTTTCTGGCGTGTCTGCCAACTCAGAAAAGCTGAAAAGAAAACATGCAGCCAGTTCGTCATGACCTGTCTGAGTCTGAAACTGTGTCATCCAGTGAGCTGTTTCCAATTTGCAGCCGGTTTCTAAGTAGATAGCTAGCTATTTGAATGAGACCACCTCTGAGCCTTATACATATATATTCACATGTCCCACGGAAGAGAGGGGTGGGGTGAGCTCATTATAATTTAAAAAGATATGCACCAAAATGGGTCTCTGTGAAGAGCTGTTTTTTTTTTTGCACAGTGTTGTTTTACATGACCATTGAGGAATTTTAACCAAAGTATGTTAAAAAAATTTCATGAAGACCCTAAAGAATCATACCAACTTGTGGAAAATGGGCATCCAATGTCCCCTTTAAGAAAGTCTTAGCAGTACCACTCTTATGGCTCGGTACGGTTCACTTTTGGGGGGTTTTCCACTGGGTACAGTACCTGGTACCTGGTACTTTTTTTAGTACCACCTCGGTTGGGGTAGGAGTCGTGGTAGTAGAGGCGGGGCAACTATAACGACATGTGAATAATACCACCCACTCTAAAGCGTTACTGAACTGCAGTGGAAACGCAAACCGTGCCGAGCCGAACCGTGCCGTGCCGTACTGAGCCGTGCAGAGCCGAGACGTACCACGCAGTGGAAAAGCGCCATTAGTGTCAGACTCTGGTCCGTGTTTTGTGTGTGTTTTGCTCTTCATGTGCCTTCCTTGCCCTTATTTGGTCCTTCCTGTTCCTGTCCTCATTGTGTGTATTCGTCTCCAGCTGTGTTTTG
>NW_015664685.1:425501-426663 GCF_001515625.1 Sinocyclocheilus rhinocerous
TAAGCCCAGGGAGGGCTCCAAATCCTCACTTAAGCCCAGGGAGGGCTCCAGATCCTCAGTTAAGCCCAGGGAGGGCTCCAGATCCCCAGTTAAGCCCAGGGAGGGCTCCAGTCCCCGGTTATGGCCCACGGAGGGCCTCGGAGCCCGAAATCATCCCCAAGTATTTTTTTGGGGGGGACAGTAGGGCTCCAGCCGTAGAGGCCGGGGCGGGGGCTGGGGCCGCGGCCTCGGAGGCTGCTTTGCCATGGCCTCCTGAGTCACCTGATCTGCCATGGCGCTCCGAACTGCCAGATCAGCCATGGCGCCCCGAACTGCCAGATCCACCATGGATCCCGGAACGGGCGCCGCCCTGGAGGCCTTCCGTCTGGTAACCCTACTCCTAGAGGCCTCCAGAGCGCCCACCCCCCCCTCCCCATTGGATGTTGTACGGCACGGGGAGTTATGTCAGAGACTCTGGTCCGTGTTTTGTGTGTGTTTTGCTCTAATTTAGTTAATTTTGTGTTCCATTGGTGTCTGTGTATTTAAAGTGCTCTCAGTTCCTAGTTCTCTGTCTGCTGTGTCTGCTGTTTTTGGTTTACCTGATGTCTCCTGTCCTGTGATCCCCAGCGTGCCTTCATTAAAACCTTTTTGATTTACTTTATTCCTCGTCTCCTCGCTCGTTCCTGCACTCCCAGTGTGTGTGACACTTAGTGACTTTCAGTTCCAGTTTTCTGACTTTGCCATCTGAGTCAGAGATAGCTTTGGTGACCAGAGCCATTGACCATTCATTCTTTTTCACCTGATCATCTTTCAAAATGACCAGGTCTCCTTCTTTGATATTGGGTTTGTTGTCTTGCCATTTCTTACGAGGCTGGAGGGATGCAAGGTATTCTCGTCTCCACCTTTCCCAAAATATGCTGGCAAGATTCTGCACTCTTTTCCACTGTTTCCAATATAGGTCAGTGCCCTCAAAGGGTCCTGGGGTACACACCTTTTGGCAGAGGATCATTGATGGAGTCAAGTCAAGTCAAGTCACCTTTATTTATATAGCGCTTTTAACAGTACAGATTGTGCCAAAGCAGCTTTACAGTATCAAATAGGAAAATAGTTTGTCAATGCAAAATGACAATAGCAAACACTCAATTTTCAGTTAAATGCAGTTCATCATTGAATTCAGTGATGT
>NW_015664685.1:429437-456874 GCF_001515625.1 Sinocyclocheilus rhinocerous
CGGCCAGGAGTGCCGTTCCCAGTTCCAGGGGATCCATTTCCCCAGTTCCGGCCAGAAGTGCCATTCCTGAGTATAGCCCATGGAGGGCTCCTGTTCCTGAGTTAAGCCCAGGGAGGGCTCCAAATCCTCAGTTAAGCCCAGGGAGGGCTCCAGATCCTCAGTTAAGCCCAGGGAGGGCTCCAGATCCCCAGTTAAGCCCAGGGAGGGCTCCAGTCCCCGGTTATGGCCCACGGAGGGCCTCGGAGCCCGAAATCATCCCCAAGTATTTTTTTGGGGGGGACAGTAGGGCTCCAGCCGTAGAGGCCGGGGCGGGGGCTGGGGCCGCGGCCTCGGAGGCTGCTTTGCCATGGCCTCCTGAGTCACCTGATCTGCCATGGCGCTCCGAACTGCCAGATCAGCCATGGCGCCCCGAACTGCCAGATCCACCATGGATCCCGGAACGGGCGCCGCCCTGGAGGCCTTCCGTCTGGTAACCCTACTCCTAGAGGCCTCCAGAGTGCCCTCCCCATTGGATGTTGTACGGCACGGGGAGTTATGTCAGAGACTCTGGTCCGTGTTTTGTGTGTGTTTTGCTCCTCATGTGCCTTCCTTGGTATTTGGTCCTTCCTGTTCCTGTCCTCATTGTGTGTATTCGTCTCCAGTTGTGTTTTGATTAATTAGTTAATTTGCTCCCAGGTGTGTTCCATTGGTGTCTGTGTATTTAAAGTGCTCTCAGTTCCTAGTTCTCTGTCTGCTGTTAAGTGTCATTTTGGTTTACCTGATGTCTCCTGTCCTGTGATCCCCAGCGTGCCTTCATTAAAACCTTTTTGATTTACTTTATTCCTCGTCTCCTCGCTCGTTCCTGCACTCCCAGTGTGTGTGACACTTAGTGACTTTCAGTTCCAGTTTTCTGACTTTGCCATCTGAGTCAGAGATAGCTTTGGTGACCAGAGCCATTGACCATTCATTCTTTTTCACCTGATCATCTTTCAAAATGACCAGGTCTCCTTCTTTGATATTGGGTTTGTTGTCTTGCCATTTCTTACGAGGCTGGAGGGATGCAAGGTATTCTCGTCTCCACCTTTCCCAAAATATGCTGGCAAGATTCTGCACTCTTTTCCACTGTTTCCAATATAGGTCAGTGCCCTCAAAGGGTCCTGGGGTACACACCTTTTGGCAGAGGATCATTGATGGAGTCAAGTCAAGTCAAGTCACCTTTATTTATATAGCGCTTTTAACAGTACAGATTGTGCCAAAGCAGCTTTACAGTATCAAATAGGAAAATAGTTTGTCAATGCAAAATGACAATAGCAAACACTCAATAAAAACCTTGGGAGAAACCAGGCTCAGTCGGGGGGCCAGTTCTCCAGCCAGACGAATCAGCAGGTTGATCCATGCTGTAGCAAAGTTAGATTGTGCAGAGGGCTCATCTGGTTCCATGATCTGACCCAGATCACCCACTCCATCGGTATTTTATCCCTCTCCCATCTGGCCGTAGGTATAGACTACCTATGTGTAGGAGGACTAACTTTAGTAAGAGTTTTGTTCCTACAGCAATACGTGCTTTAAACACATAGGAAATTAGCCATCGTCTTGCACTCTTGTAATTTTTTATTTTTTTCGTGAATGTATTGTGACAAGTTTGTGCATAATGGGTACTTGTCCTTGTGTTGTATACGCACCTTCTGTGAAAATTAATTTCCTCTCTGAGGACAAATAAAATTATCTATCTATCTATCTATCTATCTTGTCCCGATGGCCGTCTAGGAGACAAGGTCTTCACTGGGGATCTGTCTCTGGGGCTCATCTAGTTGTCCTGGTCTCCGATGAAATTCAGGGCAGTAGAGGTCGTCTCTAGGTGTTGATCCACCATCTGGGCTGGATACAGACTGGATCCGGGTGACTGCAGTGACCATCTGGGCTGGATAGGACTGGATCTGGTGGCTTCAGTGACCTCGAGAATAAGAAAGAAACAGACTAATATTAGCATAGATGCCATTCTTCTTATGATGTAAGAAGTGGAGTGAGGAGAAGGGAATGGATACTAGAGGTCTTGCATTGATAACGGCACACACTTTAGCCATTTGAGTTGAGAACATTTCGTGATTCAGATGCGAGGAGCTGATCTGAGGAAGCATGGAGTCCAAAATTCATCTTGAAAGTCCAATCATACTCGCCCATGCTCCTCCTATGTGAGACGATATATTAAAGATTATTATCTCATCTATCTATGAGATGAGCAATAGGTTTGAGTTGTGGTTGGTGTTTTGCTGCGTCAGGAGTGGGTATCTCTGACCTGTCCTCAGGCATTTAGTGGCACTCAATGAGCGTGGGGAGTGGGACTGAAAGACTGCCATCTAGAGGGTGTGCGATGAAGTCCATAGCTCGCCTCCTAGACATTTCTGCGACTCCGACGCACATGCGAAAAACTCAGATCTATCAAGTGAACGATTACTTTGATTGTTAAGAATAGCACAGACGTTCAGTGATTTGTCTGGCTCTCCTTTGGGGTGAACTCTGATGAGGCAGATTTTTGAACAGGCCCATAAACTATTAATATCTCCACAGACCTCTGTGCATTTAGAGATATTTGAACAGGACCATAAAGTATTAGTATCTCCACAGACTTCTGTGCATTTAGAGATAATAGAAGGGTTTGCACTTTCTTTCTCACCGCCATGCTCTGTGTTGGGTGTTTTTAGTGTCCATGGAGGTGGTCCAGGATGAAGGGCTGTGACACGTTTGTTGCTGCCACACTCTGTGCACTGTATGCTAACATCACAGTCTTTGGCCACATGTTCATTGGAAGAACAACATCTAAATCAGATAATATGCTCCTTCAAAACTTTTTCCGTTCCTCAATACTCTTAGCTCTGAAGGCTCTGGAATGTTTGAAGGGATGTTTTTTTTTTTTTTTTTGAATGAGGCATTGTCTATTGATATCAGGCTTACTGTTTGGTGAATCGGTAATTGGTAGAGCTTTTTTGTGAGTAGAGATTACGTTTTTCAGTGGTCCACCTCTTTTCACTGAGATTTTAGGCTTTACAGGAGCAGTTGTAGGTAAGTGGAATGTGAAACTTGGGTCATTGCGCATGTAGACCTACATACATTTTTTGTGAAAAATGTGAATGGAGGAAATGGTACCTGGAACTGAAGCTTGTATTGGAACCCTTGGGACATCCGCTTCTCTTGGAGGTTAGGAGGTCTTGGAAGTTTGTTGACAATAGGTGCCACACCCTGCGCTGTGTCCTGGAAAGAGAGCCCAGGTAAGTAACCTCCAAGCTTTGCTGACACCACCTCGTTGAGCATGGCTAGTGGCAGCCGTGGTGGACAGTGCAGGTAGGATCATGAACTGTTCGTGATCATGGGAGTCAGGCTCTGCTTTAATGGGAGGGAGACGGTGAAAACTTGATTCAGAAAAACTGTCCACATAGTCCTTTGTACGCTTTTCAGTAATCTCACGTGGAAACGCTGTGACGTCAATCGCCATATACATTTCTCCTGACTCGATCTCTGCTCTAGCCACTTTCAGAATCTCAGCCTTGGTAGAAAAACGTAATATTCATAAAAGCTACACACACTCTAACCACTCAAATATGAAGCACTTTATTGTATGGTTATTGTATAGTTTATTGTATGGTTTATTCAGGATATTTCTATTGCTGTGCTGTAAAACCAACTATTTCTTGCCACTCATCCAAACAGTTTCCAATCTATGACGTTCCCTGAATTGACGCTTCATTGAATTTCAGCATTTTAGAACAAGGATTTTCCTTTTGGCAAACAGCTGAGCATCAATCTTTGAACCTGGCTCTTTAATATAAAGATCCTACCGAGGTTTTTTCCACCTCTTTGCCTCCAAAATCTGGTCTACAAAAACAAATATAGGTGCTTGTTTTGGGGCTTACCAGGGTGGCTCTTAAATCGAGTAAAGCCCTGTTGAAATGCAGACGCTGCAGTACTTACACTCTGCCATCTGGAAGTGTTTTACACCTTTCAGATTGTAGTGGAATGTGTGGGGGTTGCTTTATTTTCTTGTACTTTGTTTTGAGTGCTCTGAAACTTAATTACGATTCTCTTCATTGATATCCTACTATCGCAACTCTCAGACCACATCCGTGAAACATTCAGAGATTGATTTGTAATTAAAAAAGCAATCTTTGCTGTGAATAGAAGCTGTTGAGAAATAACAGGTCCTCAGAGAGCTCCTCCAGATGTGTTGATTCACTTGGAAGTTCCCCCATGTATTTATCCACATGGCTGGCTGGACTGCTTGGTTTACTTGCGTTTAAAAATAATATGCTGAAAAGGGCACGCCATAAGTGACCCTAAGATTGGCTCACATTGTATCGCCCCATCAAACTTCAACTCAGTCTGCTGCAAAAATTGTTTCCACCTTAGTTTTATCTTACATGAACTTTTAGTGTAAAAGGGTTATTTAAACTAATTGTGTGAAATGAAATGGTATTTCGAAAACATTTTCATGGTGCTTGCAAAGGCACATATCACTCTTACTATACTTTTTCAAAACCCCTAACTCAAAGCATTAAAATTCTGCCTGTCACTCATCCTGCACTGTTTATGATATACAAATGAGATCCAAAATCTCAAATCCAGCAGCTTATAATGACACACACACACACACACACACACACACACACACACACACACACACAGGTTTGTTGGGGACAAAAGTGGGGACATCCCATAGGCGTAATGGTTTTTCTACTGTACAGACCGTATATTCTATTGGCCTACACCAACCCTACCCCTAAACCTACCCCTCACAGGAAACTTTGTGCTATTTCAGATTTTCAATACACTCCATTCTGTTTTATTCTGATTTATATGTGTTTTGAAAAGTGGGGACATGGGGTAATGTCCTGAAAAGTCACCTTCTCCTTGTAATACCTATGTCATACCCTTGTCATTATACAAATTTATGTCCTCATTTGTCACAAAAACTCGCACACACACACACACACACACACGCACACACAAATCCCATAGATATTAAGGGAAGGATTCGAACCACATCTTGAGACCATAATATCATACAGACCTAAGAGTGGAATCTTTTAGCATGAGACACAACCATTAAGCATAAACAACCATCAAGAACACTCTAGCAGCCACCTAGCAATGCCTTAGCAACCACTCTGAACACTTTGGTGACCACATAACACAGTGGAAAATGTAAAAATCTAGTTCAGCATCTAATGTTGCTGAAACATGTTTTTCTATTTGCACTGGTCGTTCATTGCTTTAAACCGATCTGCTCTTTTCTAGGAAACTGAAGTTGGAGAAGGAGTTAGCTGGGATGCTTTGGAGGATACGGTGGGAGGAACTGCAGTTTGAAAGTCCCAACAAATATCACAAACGCGCAGGCAGCCGTCTCACTCTTTCCCAGGTACAAGTGCTCTCTGGTATTCTCGTATTTTGGATAAAGTGTTGCCAGTTTGGATATGTTTTCCAGTTGGCCACCTCTAAACCAGATATAAAATTCATTTTAAATGTACAAGGATTAAATGTAAAATATTCAAAGGACGAAATGTCTTTGAGTTTCTGTTTTTGTATAAACAACGTCGAATAAAAGAGGTTTCCTCCTGTTTCAGCCCATGTCCATATGGTTTTAATTTATCTCATAAAAATGCCTTTTTGGACTTGGCTGTAATTCCTGGCACTGTTTTGCCATGTCCATTTAAAACGGCATTCATTGGGAATTGCAATGAAGGCTTAGTCAGTTAGTTAGTCGCAAAAGGTAGCCTGATTTAGTTCATCTGAATTCTCTTTCTCTTTAAAATAAAGAATAAACTAATTCATAACAAGCTCACAGGTTTTGCTCCTATTTACATTCGAAAGCCAAAACAAAATGGGTTGAATACCCTTTAATTTTTCACTGAATTTATATAAGATAAATGGTATAAACTAGACAGAAATGAACAGAAATTATCAAAATCTTTATAATGTATATTTTTTTATACACATTCTTGACACATTACACATTCTTCAGGTTTACAGTAGCAGACCCATATTAAACAATTGTTCAAATAAGCTCCAGTTGGACTGCCTGTTCTCCTATTTAAAACACATGTATCATGATCTGCTGTGGATTATTAGCAGACTTATTGTTTTCCTAGTAAACACACACACATGCACACACGAACACATTTACATGTTCTTTTGGCCTCATACTTGGAACATGCGTTTTGAAGGCCAATGCATTTTCCAGGCCACCGTATACAGTATTACACATTTTGGAATCCATTCCAGTTTGTTCCACATCGTTAGACTGAATGTATGATTCATTCTACTCCCTTGATGTTACTTAAATGAGGCTTTTAATGTCTTTCTTCTCATCCTTCAATAATTTCTAACTCTTAAATGTTTCTTTTTTTTACTCTGTATATTAATAAGTGCCACTTTGACTCAGTTAAGCTAATGTCAGTTTTCAGAGTCTTTGGAAAAAACATTTAGTGTGAAGCATTAAAATGCACCTTCAGATATCTTTCTTGTATCTTGTAGTCAACTAAAAGTATATTAGACTTCAGAAGTACCACTTTGAAAATCCTGGATTTTTAAAATTAAACCTGGAAGTAAAATGTACATTTAAATTAAGCTTTGTTCTAAAATGACGGAAAATTATTATTAAAATTATTTTCAATAAAATTATTAGTAAAGTTATTAAAAATTATTAACTCTTTTTAGATAGTCATAGATAGCCATGGATAGATAATCAAATTGGTGACAAACGGTGACACTGACCATGTGAGCAGTATACAAAAGGAGGTAATTTGTTAAATTTAACAATTAAATTTGAACAAAATGAAGCTTTTCACACATTTTTCAAATGCTATGCTGATAATATAATTTGCAATACACAATATTGTATCAAGTCTAAATAACTTTTGGACCCCACTATATAAATGTTTTCTTTTCTGATGTGCATAATGAAACTACTTTGTCTTAAATGCTTCCTAGTATTGCATTCTCTCTGTATTTCCTTTGCAGAGAGGTTCCAGCTATGGCTCCTTGATAACAGCTCATGGAAAATATCAGCTATTTGCAAAAACAGGCTATTTTAAGGTGCGGTTCTTCTGCAGAGTTCTTCTGACATCCTCCCTCTGCTGCACATCCACACACATGTGTATTCACTGGAGAAATGGAGAGTGGGTGCACTACCAACTCAATGTGTTGCTTTGAGATCACAGTTTAATGCAGCTTTGCAGCTCCTAAAGTCAATCCACAGTGCTAGGTGTGCTATGCCACGGTAATTGGATCACAAATGTTAAAATGGCAATAACGTAAGCTGGAGGAAAAAGATTTTACAGCGTGCAGGTGTATTAATTATAGATTTTTTTGTAATTAAGCTTCATGACACCTTTGTTATTCCAATAATATAATTTATTATATATTATATTATAGCATATTATAAACTCAAATATATAATAATATAATTATTTAGTATAAGTAAGGGATAATGTACATCCAGCCCTGAAGGGTTTGTTCCGTGAGAACAACCGGCTGAATGTACATTTTCACACCTATTACACAGCTACATAAGTAAATAATTATACACAAAATATTGATTTGAAATATTTTATTAGCTCTTTAAATGCAAAGCTTATGCAAAGAAAAACAGTTCTGGCAACAAGACGAACACTTCAACAATATTACCACAGACCTACTATTAATACTGAAGTCCTTTGGTTTAATTTTACAATAAATACAGTCAATAAATGATGTGCAAGATGATAGCAGTTACATTTGAATGAAATGAGAGAGTGTAATTATTTATGTGGTGAAAAGCTGTGTAATATGTGGTATGACTGTACCTTATTGTACCAATTATTATGCACCTTCCTGTACCTATTATCCTTTGCTTAGTACCGGTATATACTGTAACAAATATATATTTCTCATTGTTAGTTAATGTTAATACATTAAACAATGTTAAATAATATTACTTAAGTAAGTCACAATGCACAATCAGCCTGTCATTATTGCCAAGTAAAACTTGAGAAAAGGTGGAATATTTATGTATATTGACTAAACAAAAAAGTCACTCTCACCTCTTTGTCCCACAGTGTAAGCTAAAAAGGACACTGAGGCATCCGATGTCCACTGAGCCAGCTGAATATTTCTGCTGTCACTGTGGCCACTGACAATGACAAAGCAAATGATCAAATTCATTGATTTGCATGCCATTATTTCAGTATCAGTATAGACTGTCAAAGAGATAATTTTTACTTTGTTCACATACACAGCGGCAAATTTGTATTGCTCCAAGGTTATTTTATAGCTCAGGAGCCTTAAAGGAGTTCTCCGTTTCATTCAAGTAACTTTGCTTCAAATGTTGTCTCTAAAATGCAAAAATAAATCAATTACATAACTACTTAAATGACTTAAAACTTCATTTTGTCTCATGAGCTATGAAAGAGCACCTCTCTGAGCAATAATGTTTTTGAGATGTTAATTTATCCAGCTATAAGGCTATAAGAAGATAAAAATGATATAAATTTTCCATCATGGCAGTCTGTCGTTACCTTTCAGATCTGATTATCTTTAACACTTGTTTCCTTTCACAACAGGGCAACCTGGTGGCTATCAAACATGTGAACAAGAAGAGGATCGAGCTGACCAGACAAGTGCTGTTTGAACTAAAGCATGTAAGAGAATATCTTAAATCATGAGATAGGTTCTGCGTACGTCTTTTTGTTCAATTTGTGTTTGTATACAAATGTGTCTGTGTTTGGGAAGGTATGAATATTATGTACGTGTTTAGACCATTGTTTATGACCCCACTTGACAGCCTTGGATTTTGAGTTTTTACAAGGTGTTTTGGAAAGGATATACTGACTTCAGACATGGAACATTGTCATGAAATGGATGTTGAAGAAACAAAGTGAAAGACCTTTTTTTTTTCTTTTTTTAAAAAAAATCTGAATAATGGAATAATGTGCAGTAACTAGGGATTGGTCATAGTCTTCAACTAGTCCAACAGCCACTTAGTCTATAATTGTGATATTTATTTGTATGCCCCTCCCCCACCCACCAATTTTTTTATGGCTTTAGCAATTAGTTATTCTGTTTTTTAAATGTATGTTCTTTTTTAATTCATCCTCTTTAAAGCATCACTGCTACACTCATTCACACGGATATCTTTGGCCTCAACTTCCACCACAAGTGTTTTTAAAATGCCATATCAAGTTAAACAACATACAGAACATAACATAATAATGTATAACTATTAAAAGAATTATAAATAATATGTAATTGTCCAATTTAAAGCTATTTTCTGATAAACAACACAGCCCCCACAAAACATCACGAACCAAATCATTGTTGAAATTGGCTACAGTTCTTTTGTCACATTGGATATGGAAGGTCAAAACGAAGTCGAGTACATTGCATTGTGGGGTACAGTGTTCTCAATACTCTGTAACAGGGCTCTGTTATATACTTTTTGGACATCTAGGGTATTCTGTGCATGTAGAAAATTCACACTCTATGTACAGTTTGTACAAAGCCGAAATAGTAGGAATGATATTGTAGTATGCTATTCTGTTCATAGGCCAAATCTGTTCTCTCTGTCTATCTGAGACCACCGTGATTGAGTCTGAGCCTAAAAAAACCCCAAAACATGCAGTGAGTCCATGCTTCCCATAACAGGCTTATTTGAAGCCTACGTTTATTATGACGAGGGAATTCTTATTCTGAGGGAAAGCTGATAAGACCAGCTTCGTGGCCAGCTTTGATGGGAAATGCGAGGGGCTGCATGGCTTGGTGCTGGTAAAACAGCAGTTGTCCCTGAAGAGTCATCCCTGCAGACCGTGGCCCTGGCAGCCTGATTAGCTGTTGGGACAAAGTGAAATAAAGGGCCAGACAAAGACAAATGGGGGTGGGGGGTAAAAATGGGGCAGTGGAAATTTCCTTCTTCGCTCTCACTGACATTTGCCCTCAGTGTTATGGAGGTCAGAGGTTGTGGGAAGTAAAGTTTACATGACCTTATACAGATTTTGCCACTCACTGTAGCTCCATAATGTAAATGTTTTGCCACGCTGTTGTAGACATGGTCTGAAGAAAAAAAAAAAATTAAATAAAAACCTTGGGGAAACTAGAAAAAACATTTTTAATGATTTTTAAATGTATTATTTTATTTTATTGTTAGCTTTATTTTATTGGTCACTGAGATTTTCAGAATAAGTGAAAGTCATACTAACTGTCAGCATTTTACAGATTATAATTCAAAACTCATTTTGTTGTTACTAATAGATGAGAGATGTGCAGTTCAACCATTTGACAAGGTTTATTGGCGCTTGTATCGATCCACCAAACATCTGCATTGTGACAGAGTATTGCCCCAGGGGAAGTCTCCAGGTAAACACTCTCAAGTTTATGCTTAAAATGACTTTTTTTGTTAACCATTAACATCATTAACCAATAAAATGATTGTTAATAATTTATTCGTATTATTTTTTGATTGCAGTCAGTGTGAATTGTTTAAAAAACATTTGTATTGCTAATATTACAATGCATTTTGTTTTTCCCATCTCTGGGAAGTAGTTGGCAACTGTACATTTGTCTCTATTATGATGTTATTGCAGTTCCTTCATTTCCATATTAATGACCTTGTTTATGGTAATGATCATACTACATTTGTTTTAAAGTCTTGTTTGGCAGTTTTATACAGAATTCCATCACAATTTATTTGTTTTATATATGTATAATAGGTAACACTTTAGAATGGGGAACACTTATTCCCTATTAACTACGACTTTTCCCTCAATAAATTCCTAATTTGCTGCTTATTAATAGTTAGTAAGATAGTTGTTAAGTTTAGGTATTGGGTAGGATTAGAGATGTAGAATAAGGTCATGTAGAATAAGGCATTAATATGTGCTTAATTTGTACTAATAAATGGCTAATATTCTAGTAATATGCATGCTAATAAGCAACTAGTTAAGAGACCCTAAAATAAAGTGTTACCGTATAATATAATATGCTTGTATGAAAAGAACTTCTGTGTATTTAGATGTTTTGCAGTGTTGAATTCCAGTTTGTTCTTTCACAGGACATCCTTGAAAATGAGAGCATCAACCTGGACTGGATGTTTCGATACTCACTGATCAATGACATTGTGAAGGTTTGTGAGACAACTGAAAATCTGGTAACACTTTAGAATAATGGTCCGTTGTTAACAAGTAACTATGCAGGAAGTAATAGGTAGTACTACATTAACACATAACTTAATACTATTAACTAATAGAGAAGCAAGATTAACTAAGCAGTAAGTAGTAGCAAATTTAGGACAAAGGTAGTTCCTTATTAGATATTTGATAATTATTAAATAAAAATATCCTCATTGAGAACTACTTGCAAACTATGACCAGTTAATAAAGAATAACCAATTAATTACTAATCACGTATTACTTACTGCTTAGTTAATCTTGCTTCTCTTTTAGTTAATAGTATTAAGTTAAGTGTTAATGTAGTTCTACCTATTACGTCCTGCATAGTTACTTGTTAACAACGGACCATTATTCTAAAGTGTTACCGAAAATCTTTATAAATGTGCATACAGAACAAACATACATGAGCCCTATTCATTCACACACATTTTTAATATATTGTTTAGTTTGCTTTAGTTAAGTGATGATGTCTTTTCAGTTCTGGAATTAAAAACAACTCTTCCCATATTGTAATGGCTTTTGAAATCCAGTAAATATGGTTTGCCTTTTAAAATGTCTAATGTATTGTTGAAAAAGCCAGATGGGAAACAGAATCATAAAGCAGTGTTGGTAGATTTTTTGCTTTTCTCAGAGGAGTCCCATTAGTAAAAGAAAATGGCCTGGCGTCAAAGATAGCATGACATTGTTTTTGGAAAAGATGTATGAAAATAATTTCTCTCTAAATTCTCCCTCCATTAAAGTAAACCAATCTTCTGTTCAGTGTCAAAGGTAGAGAGCCCAGGCACATAAAAGCATTTGGTGTTTGCTGGAAAATTAAATGCACTTGTCACTTAAATGCACAAAACATTGCTTTTGCTTTTAAGATGGAAAAAATGTTTTAAAAGCATTGTTTGATTTAAAAATAGCACTTGTCTGAATTTAGTAGGCCAAGGCCACCTGAATTTATGGCTGACAGATATAATTGCCTTAAGTTGTTGCTCCTGAGTATTAAATATATACAATATTTTTATATATGTATTAAATTAAATACAGTTGCTGTTTAATGGGAAAGACAATAACCTTTAATCTTTATTTCTGTTTTATGTCTTCCAAAAGTAATTATAATGTGTATTCTGCTCCATTCTGCCCCATAAACTGTGCGTAAAGACATAATGTTTTGTTTAATGCTTGTGCTGCCAGGGAATGAATTATCTGCACAACAGTTACATTGGCTCCCATGGCAATCTGAAATCATCGAATTGTGTGGTGGATAGCCGCTTCGTTTTGAAAATCACAGATTATGGTCTGGCAAGCTTCCGTTCGTCTTGTGAAAATGAAGACTCACATGCACTGTACGCAAGTAAGAATCTGTGAAGGTTTTCTGTTTTGATGCATGAAACATCAGTTGACTTTTGCTGATTAAATCCCTAATGTGACCATATTTAGTGACTGCTTACCTAATGGATTTTTCAGAAAAGCTATGGACGGCCCCAGAGTTGCTGATATATGATAGGCATCCACCCCAAGGAACCCAGAAAGGAGATGTGTACAGTTTTGGGATCATACTACAGGAGATAGCACTAAGGAACGGCCCATTTTATGTTGAAGGCATGGATCTCAGTCCCAAAGGTAACAGCCCCAAAGATCAAATACATTTAAACTGAGTTGTTGAACACCACTGACAAGTGTTTGGTTTGGTTTGGTTACAGAGATAATCCAGAAGGTGCGGAATGGCCAGAAGCCGTACTTCAGGCCTACCACAGATAACAGCCGGCACTGTGAGGAGCTGACCATCTTAATGGAAGGCTGTTGGGCTGAAGACCCTGCAGAACGGCCTGACTTCAGCCACATCAAGATCTTTATTGCAAAATTGAACAAGTAAGCGCTGCACACTTACTGTAGATCTGTTATATTTACAAGAAGTAGCAGCAACATTGTATCTTTGAACAGAATGTAGCATCTGTCCTAGAGCTGACAGCTCATTGATAAACAGCCTTTATTGATGTGAGTGAAAGCTTTATGGTTAATTCCCCAAAGGGGCACTTGACAGACATTGACAAAGTATCACTAAAATGCCTGGAATGTAAAAGAGGACCTTAAAGCCCAGTCTTCATTATATAAATGCATCTTGTTGACACATTTAGACATGTTGGTGATTGGTCAATGTTTAAAAAAAATCAGATATCTAAGTATAAACCACGGCAGCATTTCCCAGAAGCGGCTTGAGCTATAAGCAGATCACAGAACTGATTGTACAGGCCAACTTAAAATTGCAGGCTGTTTCACAAAAGCATAGTACCTTAAGCAGTACCTGAGAATCGTTGTAGATCAAGTGCTCTGGAGTAATTGTAAATTACTAAAGTGCATTGTAAGGAGACAGACTTGTGCAGTCACCTGCAGGAGAACTGCTATAAATTACATCTAATCTCAATGCCGTTCCAGTGCTGTCATGGTGGCATTTCACAGAGCAAGTGCACAACAAAATCGGTGTCCATTGCATCAAATGGAAGTGGGAACAAGGGGATAGAAGAAAACACAGGAAAACCAGGTCAAAAGAAACTAAAAGTCCATAAAACAGAACATAACTGTCACCGATGCTTACACTTTATGCACTGTAGCTAAAATATGTATGTAATATTAGGAGACTTGTATAAATATTCTTTTACCTTTATTTAAATCAATAGCCTGGGCAGATTTTTCTTTAAGCAGGTGATGCAGTAATATTAGTAGCAGCATCTTTCAGCATACTAAAGGTACTGAGAGGTCAACATAAATTAAATAAAGGTAATATTAAAAGCTCATCCTTGTACTCATCTGGGTTACTGGTATTGCCAGTGGAGAAAATAGTTATTTTAATTCAAATGGGTAATAACAATTTGGTTTGGTAAATATTTTAGTTTGGTAAGAAATGTTCAAAGCCATGCTTCAGGGGGTAGTAATATCATTTATCCATATGGATATGAGATTGCAAAAAGTTTTTATATTCAACTAGTTTGAAATAGTTTACTGTGTTTCTAAAATATATGCACGCAGAGTGAAGTTTTAAAATGGTGTAAAACGTTTTATTAGTATTGTGATTGTATGTTATAGTTAAATATTTTAAAGTGCCCCTATTATGCCTTTTCGAATATTACCTTTCATGCAGTGTGTCATGTAGCTGTATGTGAACATAAACTATCTGCAAAGTTGTGAAGCCGACAGTGCACGATAAATAAAGTTATTGTCTATCAAAAAAAAAAGAGTCGGCTCGCAATCGCCTAAATGAGTCGTCAGGAATTCGAATCTTATTCTGTTACGGCTCTACGTCATGAAGTAACACATCTGCATAATGTCTGCCTATGTTCTACGTCACCAACTTGCCCGCCCACAAACAGTAAAATTTCCGTGTGGTTAACATCATGTCGAGAAGATGCTTCGCACGAGTCGTTTACAAATCATTTAGAAATGAGGTAAAATTAAATCTATTTTTTGAGAAAACTAACATGTTTTTTGACCTTGCATGCATGTAAACCTGTTTTAGGAGACTCGTAAAACAATATTAGCAACCTTAAAAAATGGCATGATAAGGGCACTTTAAGCTCACAGAAACCCATTTTCATTTGCCAAAAGTTAAACTTAAAAAATTCAAGCATTGAGAAGTGTGGCTCATTAAATGAATGTAGCCCTGCAGGTCTGTATGTAGGAGTGAGCTCTGACCCCTAAATAGAACAATATGATTCAGCAAACCACACACCAGCAGCACGATTCAACCAGAATCGACCACACTTCATCATAAGTGCTGCATTTCACCGCCTCATCAGATGCAACAATGCTATATTCCTTATGAAGTACACTGCATTATAGCTCTTAACTGCAGAACTGAGTACATATTCCTGTTTCCTACTTTCAGTGCCATTTTCATACTTTTTTATAATATGCTGCAATCTGATTTCACATAATTGTAATCTTCTACTGTAATCTGTCTGCTGTAATTATAATCATATATATCTGTGTAATTACACATCATGTAAGAAGCAGGTGTCTAATGTATTTTTTTTTCTCAACAGAGAAGGCAGCACCAGTATTCTCAATAACTTGCTGTCCAGAATGGAACAATATGCCAATAACCTGGAGAACCTAGTAGAGGAGCGAACACAGGCCTACCTCGAGGAGAAACGGAAAGCTGAAAATCTTCTTTACCAAATCCTTCCACAGTAAGAAATGTGTTGTGTAATATTTCCAATGCAGTTTCCAAACTTTTAATTGGAGATTGAGGAAGGGATAGCTATTATTTCAAGAGTTCTCTTATTACTAGATAACTTGCATGTGACGTAACTTCTACCGTATTTTTTTTTTATCTCATCTAAAAATGGCTTATTATTTTTTTAGAATAGTCTGTTTTTCACATAATTATGTAAGTGGTGAGAACTTTTAAGATTGGCTTAAGATGAAGCAGACAAGCTGACTAATTATAGAGTACTAAACCCTCTAAGGATATAGCTAGGAATTAACTAAGCTCATTCATTCTTTAATTAAAGCTCATTCTTAAATTATCATAATTGATCTCAAAAGTGATCTTGGGTCTTATTAAGGAAAAGCTGCTGTACTAAGCTCCCATATTTCGAAATGCTGTAAATTCATTTTCAATTTGTTTATACCTTTCTTTAGTGTTTAGATAAGGATTTATTAAATGAAATTATTTTCTGTGTTCAACTATGAATTGTTAAAATAACTGATAGTTTGCTGCTACATGTCTGCTATTGTGTTTGGACTTGTGTATGGAAAATAATTTAATGGTTCACATCATAACCTAATTCTTCTCACAGTTCAGTGGCGGAGCAGCTCAAGCGTGGGGAGACTGTACAGGCAGAAGCCTTTGATAGTGTCACCATCTATTTCAGTGACATAGTGGGCTTCACATCAATGTCTGCTGAGAGTACACCATTACAGGTCAGCACATTCATTTTGAATCATCTTAAAACTTTCAGATTATTTCTAGGTTTAAATTAGATTTTGAATCCTTGATTTTCAATGTATCTTCAATGGGAAACTAATAAAAATCAATATATTATATTATATTATACGCTGTAAAATATTATTGTGATTTTAATGCTATGGTAAAAACCTGTTAATTGGTTACAGTGAGTTTCCGTACTCTATATGGTGAATAACTGATCCAACCTTACATTTATTGTAGTTTTACAGTAAAATACTGTTAAATGTATGGTTTTTAGAAGTGAAAAAGAACAATTTATTGTATAATTTACAGTGAAAAACCACAAATAGACATTCCCAGAAATACTGAAATAATTGTCTCTTAGTTATTTCTATGCCGTTTTTTTTTTTACCATACATTTCACAAACATTCACATTTTTTTACAGTGCATTATTATATTATATTATATTATATTTATTACCACATTTTCCAGAAAATAAGAAACACAGGGTCAAAATTGCATGTGCAAAAATATAACAAATAAATAAATAAATAGTCACAATAAAAAGTAATGTAACAATAAAATTTCACCTTTTATTATTACATTCAGAAATAATGTAAAATACCAATAAATAAATTGAAACATTTACAAACATCATAAACATTTTTAGTATTTTATTTCCCTTCACTCAAACAAGAATGAAAAATACAGTAGAAAGCAAATATATTATATTGCCATTCATTATAAACATGTATTATAACAGCAAGCCAAAACAAATTTATTTAAAGTGAAACTGAAACTACTGGAGTATGGGAAATGTGCTGTGCAAATAAACTCTGTGCTTTGTAAGTCGCAGCTAGTTTCAGATGATTAAAAAAATAACATTTGCAAAATAACAATTCCGGAAATTATGCTATAGTATTTTATAATAATGTAAAATATATTAACATATTTCAATATGAAAACAAAAAGGCAAAAATATGTTTACATATGCTTACAATGACTGAAAGAATCTGCTAGTGAAATTATTATATTATAAAATATAATATTATAAAAAATTATATTTTATATATATATATATATATATATATATATATATATGTTAGATTGTGGAAGATAGACTACCATGATCTGGCATATTTCACTGAATGTTTACTCAGCAAAAACAATTAAATGAATGATTAATGCACATATTTCATATTTTGTCTGCTCTGTTTATCTGTGGTTGAAGTGAACAACTATATTTAGTAAGGGACTATCCTACACTATTTTATGATTATGCAAGCACTGCACATCATTTCTATTGCAAGAAACATATCTAAACTTCACAATGTCAGTGTCACGATTCACTGGGGAAGGAATGAGAAGACGTAGGAGAATTCTTCGATTTAGATTTTATTCCAACAAACAAAGGTTTACCAACACAGGAACTCAGGAATGACATATATAACAGCTGCCACAGACTCAGGGAAACACAGGGTTTAAATGCTAAGGGCAAATGAGATAATTAATCAGACACAGCTGGATACAAATGAATACAATGAGGACAGAAACAGGAAACATGACCAAAAAAGGAAAACAGGAACTAAGACAGGGGTAAAACAAGGAAACACAAGTCCACAACACTGACAGTCAGAGATATAGACTGCAGTTTTCTTTTTTGGTCTGAGCCACAGAAAAGGCATTCCTTTCCTCTCATTCCCATTGTAGCAAATTAGCTCAAAAGGGAAATATTTATAATGAATTATAACTGGTTATAATTAATAATAAATATTTCGATTAGATCTTAGAATTAACTGTAGCAGAATCAAGATTACAATTATTTGATCTGTTCGTCCACCGAGCAGACAATATAATCATTTATCAATTCAAGGAAATTTATGATTATGCAAGCACTGCACATCATTTCTATTGCAAGAAACATATCTAAACTTCACAATGTCAGTGTCACGATTCACTGGGGAAGGAATGAGAAGACACAGGAGAATTCTTCGATTTAGATTTTATTCCAACAAACAAAGGTTTACCAACACAGGAACTCAGGAATGACATATATAACAGCCGACACAGACTCAGGGAAACACAGGGTTTAAATGCTAGGGGCAAATGAGATAATTAATCAGACACAGCTGGATACAAATGAATACAATGAGGACAGAAACAGGAAACATGACTAAAAAAGGAAAACAGGAACTAAGACAGGGGTAAAACAAGGAAACACAAGTCCACAACACTGACATTACTCCCCCCTCCCGGAAGACGCGTCCCGCGCCGTAACAATTCCACCGGGGAGGGGTGGGTGGGCGCCCTGGAGGCTAGTACAGGACGGAGACATGGGAGGCCTCCAGGGCGGATCAGGGAGCTCCATCTCCTTGATAGTGGGGGGAACCATTGGCAATTTAGCACCCATATAAATGTAGAATCTGGGGCCAGGACTGTAATTTATATGCAAATGTCAAAAGGCTAAGAGGGGTCTCTAAAGACATAAAACCCCAATGATCATCCATGATTTTAAGCAGACGCTACACCATGTATTTTGACATGATGATCACTTTCTGAAGTTTTGCCCCAAGATGGTCATACAGTTCTCACTTGATGCTCATGTAATAATAAATTCTGTGCCAGACATCCATAATGTTGTGTAAAGAAGAGTTTTCAATTTAATTTGCAAATGTAAAGACAAGTCACCCTTCATCTCCCATGTAATAAATCTTGAAATATACTTTGATACTATTTTGCCTAAAACATGGTTTCTGGAATCAGTGTGAGAGGTTAGATTCAGGCCTAAAACTTTACAGTTGAAAAAGTTGTGTGCTTCTTTAAATTATGAGACATCTGAGGCCATTGTTGCAGATTTTTGTATACTTCTCATCTGAACTCATAGACCAACTGAGTTTGGAAAGTTACTCAGAAATTAGACCAAATGCAGACAACTAAACTGAGCCACATCATGGTGTTTGGATCACAATGCAGTTCAACAGCTGTTCAAATATATACATATAAAAATGTTTCAGTGGTTAAGCTTATAGCATGACAACTTCATAAGGAAGTTGGCCTCCATGGTTAATTTTGTCATATTTTCTGCTGTATGTATGCAAATATGTTTCTCTGTAAGGCCTCTTTCTGGGCATAAATCCAGGGATTGGATGGGGGGAGAAGGTATTTTAATTTGAGGGAACCATTGGGAGTTCAAGCAGAAACACATCACAGCAGTCATATCTCGCTTAACCTCTATGAGACATGGCAGAGCTGCAGACACAATAGACTTTATTATACATTCTGTTTGAACTGATTTTTTCTTCTTCTGGGGCACAGATGTAGAACTATTTCTGTCAGGTTCTCATCACACCTAAAAAGCTGCAAAGAAAAAAAAATCTCTAGAATCAGAGGAAGTCTCATCTGAATATAGTCAAACTAATGAATTTCGGAGAGAATGAACTGAACAGAGCAACAGAGCAAATTTGTCAAGTGTATTTCCTCAAATTACTCTGAATTTAAAGGAGCATGCACTCTGTGAGAGAAGTGCTCTGTGAAATAGATGCCTTGCCAAGCATCCAAAAAGGGCAAATCAAGGGAGCCTATTTAGAAAGAGTATCTGTAACCATAACAGGCCAATTGTTTGTTTGTTTTTAAGAACAATCTTTAAAATTTTGACTATGTGAACAAAGCATGGCAAGACTTCATCTGCAAAGAAGAACAGTAGGCGAAAACTGAAAGTAAATGATAGGGACTGACGAACAATAAGAATGATTGTGTCCGAACAACACAGAACTACTGCAGCAAAAGTGACAGCAAACCTCAAATACAAAAATGTGAACAAGATGGCGTTATAATCATAAATCCTGGACAGTGTAAGCTACAAAATGAACTTTAAGATCACCTTCCTTAACTTAACAGTGTCCTGTTACTCTGTTCAGGTGGTGACACTGCTGAATGATCTCTACACATGCTTTGATGCCATCATTGATAATTTTGATGTATATAAGGTAAGTGTCTTTTAATAGGCAGTGCAATCTTTGTATCTTTTCATAAGTAATTGTATTACAATTAGTTATTATACAGTATCTATAGATTTCATAGAATGTGATTTTGAAATCAGCATATTAGTGTTTCTGAAATTATTTAAACTTTAATCAGATTATTTGATGGCTTAAAATTGAAACAAATTCTTTACTTTTTCCTGATGGCAGGTGGAGACAATCGGTGATGCATACATGGTGGTCTCAGGTCTGCCTGTGAGGAATGGGAAGCTACACGCACGTGAGATAGCCAGCATGTCACTGGCTTTACTGGAACAGGTTAAAACCTTCAAAATCAGACACAGACCCAACGATCAGCTACGATTGCGAATAGGAATCCACACAGGTATCGTTACTGTTTCACAGATTCCATTATTAATATTCATTCATTTTAGGCATTTTAGGCCTTTGAAGTGTTTATTAGTGTTGAGAAAACCATGGCAAGTTAAGGCCAAGCAATGATTGTGGATAATAAAGGCAAATGTTTAGAGGTTGCTGTCAACTTTGTCTCAGATTTTTCTCCTAAAAATATAAAATCAAATATAAAATATATAAAACATGAAACCTTAAAATTGAAAAGCCTAAAAATGTAGACAGTTGTTGACATTTATCAAGGGTATAAATCCCTAAAATGAAGCTGATAGCTCCTATATTTGGTCTTTTTTATGAGAATTGCTGGCATTCATATTGAATTTAATTGTAGACATTATTATCTTGGCAAATCTAAACACGGTTTAAGAACCTCTAAAACTCACGTGAGATTATCAGGTTTTAAAGTCCCCATGAAATCAAAATTAAAGTTTTTTGGGTGTTAGTATCACTGTTACTGTTTCCATTGGAGTATCTGTTTGCATCTCTTATATATAGTAGAAGTGCAGCTGAGATGTAAGGTGCTTATCAAGTCAAGTCACCTTTATTTCTATAGCGCTTTATACAATACTGGTTGTGTCAAAGCAGCTTTACCGTGTCAAACAGGAAATTAGTTTGTCAATAATGCAATTAGACAATAACAAAGTGTCATTTTTGCAGCTAAAGTCCGTTCATTGATGATTCAGTGATGTCATCATCCAGTTCAGCTCTCTTCCAATAGTGTCAGTGCAATCAGTCAAGCATCCCCAACTAAGCAAGCCAAAGGCGACAGTGGCAAGGAACCAAAACTCCATCGGTGACAGAAATGGAGAATGTCATATTCAGTACATGTGATCTGATTGCAGCCTGTTGCTTTTGTTCAGTTGATTTTTTTCAACCTGTCAGGAGGTATTAGGACAGTGTATAAGCAGTTACAGGATTCCAATAGTGACTTAATCTCCCTCTCTGCTGCATGTGTGTGTGTGTGTGTGTGTTGAGCAGGCCCTGTCTGTGCTGGTGTAGTGGGTCTTAAGATGCCCCGGTACTGTTTATTCGGAGATACTGTCAACACGGCATCCCGCATGGAGTCTACAGGGGAAGGTTGGTGACAGAAATATGTTTTTGATCTTTGTTCAGAATGCAGAATTTTTTCCACACCATGACAATGCAGCATGATACTAAGTTAACTACATCTTGGTTTTGTGATTTTGATACTATTGGTTACATTTTTATTTTTTTTTTTACTTAAAATACTTTTGTTCAGCAAGGATGCATTAAATTGATCAAAAGTGACAGTAAAGAAATTTATTATGTTACAAAAAATTCTAATAAATGCAGTTGAACCTTCTATTCATCAAAGAATCCTGAAAAAAATAATCACACCTGGCAACACACCTGCAGCACACCTGATTTCAACATTGATTATAATAAGAAAAGTTTCTTGAGCACCAAATCAGCATATTCTAAAGGATTATGTGACACTGAAGACTGGAGTAATGCTAAAAATTCAGCTTTGCCATCACATGAATAATTACATTTTAAAATATGTACCTTAGAAGGTAGCTGCTTATGTGGACAGCAGACAGCGAGGCAGCTCACTAGGGTTTGAAACAAAGCTGCTCAGTAGCATTGTATACTTTTAACAGTGGCGGGCCGTGCATTTTACACCCACGCCTTCAGTGGCGTCCTACATGAATTAATCCATCTCTTCATACCATCATAATGATGCCTAACATGCATTTCACCAGTTCACAAGTAACAGCTGTTGTTCATGAGACTTACCACAAGTATCGACTCACAGTCCACTTCCTGAGGTGGGCTTTATTAATAATTAATAATTAGTGACAAGGACCCAGTATCCAATATCCGGTTAGATTTATAGCATGTAATAATATGTTTGCAGTTTGTTACAGCTTAATGCACACTTAGGAGCCCACACCACATGGAGCCTCTCAGATTAAAGGTGCAGTAGGAGATCTTGGAAAATGCTAACTTTAGCCTGATAGCATGAAAGCCAACGTTCCACCCTCCCTGCAATCGCCGTCCAAAGCCACGCCCCTGAACGCATATACGCTCACAGAAGTACCAGAATACCAGAGACAACATTACTACAATAGGCTACATCAGCAGTTCTCAATTCCAGTCCTCGCACTGGATGTGAAGACGTGTGTGTGTGAGTGTGATGTGTGTGAAGACGCTGCGCAGCGCAAATCCGTGAATGAATGTATAAATACAGATAAATACATTTAGACCACTTAACTTAATGATTGCTATCGGGATGTGAAGAGACTTTCAACCAGCATAACAAAAAAATTTTCTGAAGACAATCACCTATTGCACCTTTAAGTGCAGTATGTTGTTCCTCCTATAGCCAGGACAGATTGCTCATTGACCCATATGTGTAGTGTGTCTGTTGTTGTTCTTATATGTGGTGAATCATATTTTATGAAGGTGTCATCTCACTCACAGCTGTGCACTTATACTGATTGGCTGTGACTCTTAAAGGGATAGTTCACTCAGAAATGAAATTCTTTTGCTCACCCTCATTTCATTTCAAACCCATACGACTTTGTACTAGTGAATAGGGAGATTTTCCTGTACAGCGACAGCATACAGTGACCAAGACATAAGGGTATCATACTGTAATCCATACAGTCTTCTGAAATCATGCAATAGTTTGTGTGGTGAAATTGAAGATATTATTAATTGAAAATCTTCCCACATATCTCCTCAAATCTCATTATGCTTGCACATATTCAAACTTGGCACGTTGAGATATGTTATGCTAGGTTTGACATCTATGGCACTAAAATACTTTTAGTTTAAATATGTGCAAATGTGAATGATATTTTTTTTAAATATTGATTAACAGAAGAAAAACAGAAGAAGAAAAAAACCTTGAGGTCGAGTAAATGATGAGTTTTCATCTTAAGGTTGACTATTAATTATTAATGATTATCATTTCCTCCACAGCTCTGAGGATACATATGTCTTCAGCCACCAAAGAGGTACTGGATGAGTTTGGCTATTTCGAACTCCAGCTGCGAGGAGACGTGGAGATGAAGGTATGAAGTTTCACTTGCGCTTGCTTTCTGAAATGATAAACCATGTATAAATGTGAGAGAAATATTTTTTCATAAATTATTTTAAATATATATTTGTTTGTGATTGGTAATAAGGAATAAATGGTTCTCACTTTAAATTAGGTCACGGAAAATGGGAAAATGTCATTAATTAAGTGCTTTAAACCAACCTTCATTGATCATTAATTGCATTCATATTCACCATCCCTTAAAATGATTACACATACATTAAGGACACACACACACACACACACATATTGGCATATGAGGTTTACAGGGACTCTTCATAGGTGTAATGGTTTTTATACTGTACAAACTGTGTATTCTATCCCCTAAACCTACCCCTTACAGAAAACTCTCTCTCTCTCTCTCTCTCTCTCTCTCTCTAGTTTTCCGTGATGGGTAGGTTTAGGGTTACAGGACAGAATATACAGTTATTATACAGTTATACAGTTATACTGTATGTAAAAGCAAAGGTTGGTTTAAAGCACTTAATGAATTTTCCCATATTCCGTGACCTAATCTAAAGTGAGAACTATCTATGATTAATAAGTTGTTAACAAAGCATCATCTAACTCTTTACACATGAGCTAATTAAACAATAAGAATTTGGTTCATTTCAGTGATGATGAATGAAGAACTCACTGTTTGTATAGCATCTATAAACTATGAATTAACTATAAACGAATAGTTTGCAAATGAATTGTAAGTACTTTATTAGTGAATACTTATTATAAAGTGTTGTCTAATTTTCTTTAAAGGAATTCTTTCTTCTAATCTCCTTTACCGAATTCCTAAATAATCAGAATGGTAATTTTTGTTTACCAACATAACATAACACACACACACACACACACACACACACACAACACACACACACACACACACACAGATTTAGAGCATTTGAGCATTTTATAGCACAATCTTTAATGATTTTAAAACTCAAATAGAATTATGATTACTATTAAACACTATCCAATGACTGCAGTATTTTAATTTCAATTCCTTAGAAGATTTTTAATCAATTCTATTTGAATCCTTGACGATTTGCTCCATACTATGCTTTCAATAGAAATTCTGTACAAAATCCTTTAGGTATTAGGCAATATTTTTTCCACCAAAACGATAGATAATCTGTTCCCATCACTTTCAGATTTTCAGATATCTGCTTCATGCAATGCTACATAAATCCTGTGAAATCTGAACATGATTTATTGATGTTGGCCTTTCATGCCAATCTGAGACTTAAAATGCCTGGATCACCATAGAGGTCCAATTTCCACCACCTGTCTTTGCAGAATTCTTTAGTCTTTTTTAATTAAGAAAGAGCATATTGCTTTATTGATTAGTTCCTCCAGCGAGCTGTTTGAGTGCTCATTGATGCATGCTATTGATTGGTGTTGTTCCTCTCTTTTAGGGTAAAGGCAAAATGAGAACGTATTGGCTTCTGGGAGAGAAGACAGATGTCTATGTTATCTGAGAGCACTGCTGATGACAGGAAGTCACCAGGATCAGAGCCACTGTTTCATATATTTGTTCTGTGTCTGAAAGGGTTTCTCGCTCTTGCATGGAACAGCACATTATAATACCTTTTGAGGGAGGTTAATTCAGGTATATTTCATACCTGCTTTAAAACTGCAAAAATTGTATAATTGTGTTTTTTTTTTTACAGTTAAGATTTCTTGTGCTGACCGTTAAGTATGTCTTTCTGGGTGAAAGTCTTATTTTTTGTGATTTCTATATTTAGATTTTTGGAAACTGGTGATGTGTATTTGACATTTTCTTAACACATTCAAGTGCATTGAATGGTGGTTGTCAAGACTGAGGACAGAGTGAAGTTTTATCATAATGTAATATTTGTATATATGTATATCCAAGACATTGTAAGATATTTTGTTCAATAAACTGAATTAAAAGCAGGTGTGTTGTCATTATTAGCAAAACTCTTGTAAATATAGTCTCAACAGTAAGGAATTGTGAATATTAATGAATCCTTCCAGAAGGGCTCTTTCCCACTCAATACACCTTCCCAAAGGGCTTTGCAAGCTTATTGGCACAAGAGACAAAGAGAAAATCGCGCACTTGAATATCTCACTCTTTCTCAGAGCTACATTAACTGCAACACTTAAGCTAAATACTCCACTAAATACTCCTTCTTATTGATCACAACCTAAAAATAAAACCTATTGAAAAGTACTCAAAACCATTTAACCCTTTCAGACCGGATTTTTTTCCCCACAGTACTATTTATTTTTATTTTTTTATCAACTTTATATTTGCTCTTCTCCAATATAGAAATGAGTCTAAAAAACAAGATTTGTGTCAACTCTTTTCATTATTAGATTTTTTTTTCATGTCCACTACAATGGACTCCAGGACTGAAACAACATAAAAATCCCCATATTTTGACCATACTTATGAAGTATAGTTTGTGTATAGAGTTGAACTATATGTTGAAGATTTTGAAAATAACTATACTGTAAGAATGGACAATGCAATACGAATGTATAAACAAAGTAAGATGATTTGAAGTCTCAAAAATAACTTGTTTGATCCTTTTTGTTGGTTGCAGTGGGTGAATCTGAGTATATGTGTAAATGTCTTTTGTGTATGTGAATGTCTTTGTGTCTGGTTGTTTTGATGAATATATGATTGTGTGCATTACAGCATCAAGGCATCGATGTGTTTGGAGGGTGTGAGAGTGTGTGTTGTTGTGTATTCATTGATCTCACATCCACTATGGCTGTTTCTCTGATATGGCTGATATGGTCACTATCTGCAGGACAGTGGCCCTCCAGGAGCAGGATTGCCCCCCCCGTATATGTGTGTGTGTGTGTGTGTGTATAGAGAGAGAGAGAATGAGAGAGAGAGAGATTATTTAGCTTAATCTAATTTCTGTAAGAAATATACATAGCATATTTTTATAGTAAGCGCTACCAACGGATGGTTTGGTTCCTACCAATGTAGGACTGTAACCATCAGTTTAAAAAATATAATAATAGAACATTTTCAGTATTTCCATGTCATAAAGCATTTAGTGTTACTCTCTTTGAAACCATACACTGTCTGCTCGTTAAAGAACATACAGCTCTGATCATTACTGCTCACTCAACAGTTTCGTGGTAAATAGGGGTGACGTCGTAGTCTGATCATTAAGAATCCATTTGGCATCTGTGCCTTTAGTGCACTGCATCTGTGTGTGTGTGTGTGTGTGTGAACTCATGTTCACAGCTGCTTCTCGTCCCCATGATTTTTAATTACCGCTCCCACCAGCAGCTCTGTCACAGTCAGTGCTGTTGCCAAGTGGTCATTCTGCAAAGCTTTGCGCACCGATATATACTCAGTAACAAACATGCTTTACCAGGGCTTTATGAAATATAGTCACAGCTTTCAGTTTATATATGTTTCATTACAAAAAAAGCAATTATTAATAAATAGAAGTCAAAATCACCTTCTGTTGGTTTCAAATTATGACTTTGGGAAGTCTGTGTAATTAATTAGGAAGACAGTATAAAAACATTGATACTGTTCAGGAGCTGAATTTTGGCTAGACACACACACACACACACAAACGCAAATGCGCGCGCGCACACACACACACACACACACAGTCTGGTCAGCTATCCTTGTGGGGACATCCCATAGGCGTAATGGTTTTTCAACTGTACAGACCGTATATTCTATTGCCCTACACCAACCCTACACCTAAACCTACCCCTCACAGGAAACTTTCTGCATTTTTAGATTTTCAAAAAACTTCATTCTGTATGATTTATAAGCTTTTGTACCCGTGGGGACCACAATTTAGGTCCCCACCGTGACACGAGTCCCCATGAGTCTGTGTGTAGTCAGGTTTAAGTCCCCACCAGGATATATAAACCAGTACACACACACACACACACAAACACAAACACACACACA
>NW_015664685.1:458633-472386 GCF_001515625.1 Sinocyclocheilus rhinocerous
ACACACACACACACACACACAGAGAGAGAGAGAGAGAGAGAGAAAATAATTTAAATGTATTTTTCCTTGAAGCAACAAGATTAAATTTAGGAATCAAGCCAGTTCAAAGGCTTTCTGTGGAGTTCCTCAGATAATTTTTTTTTTGTCAAAACAAAGGGAAACACTGAATTAATGAAGTCTAAAATTACTTGTTGCCATAGTTATCTAATGTTAATCCCTGCTGAAAGCATGAAAGAGGAATCCAGCAACAGAACAGCTCTGACTGACAGCACAGCTGCGTGAAAGTAAGCCATCCTGATCCAAAGAAACAGCGCATCAGTTGATTTTCAACAAATAGTTAGATCTCTCCTCTCTCAGGGTGAAAAAGGCTGCCACCTGCACCCAAATAACCATTTTCTCATTTGGCCACAAAAACAAGTAAATTAATTTTATTAGAGTAGTATTAACTAGTCACTTGCTCTTCATTAAAACATTTGCTAAGTCAGGAAGTCATACTTGGCATGGAAAACATTACACAACTTTACCATGAAAAATATATACACATACACTTAGCAGGGCATGTTGTCACACTATAGAGTATGTTGTAACAATTGGAAATTACAAGTGTTGTGAATATACATACATACATACATTTTAAATAAGGTTTATTAGTCATTAATCAAGTCAGAAATGATCAATTTCAGGGATTTTTTTTTTCAGAATGGTCATGCAGGGATCATGATATGCAGTGATTGACTAAAATAAACTCAACTAAAACGAAGACATGAATGAAGACAGGGAATAATGAAATTATCAAATGTTGATATTTTTTAATTCCTCACAAAGCATTTTCTGATGGGCACAGCACTGTGTCATTGAGCTGATCTAGTTGTTCACCGATTGGTGTACTAAAAGTGGCATTTCTTTTAAATGGATGATCCTTAGTTTGAACTGTTGTCACACCCTGTGAAAAGAAAACACTATTCATAAAACCACTCCAGCACTGCAAGAAATAAACATATTGAATGAAACCTCACAGTAGATGCTGACCTGAATTTTCTGATAGTTATCACTCCAAAATGTGATGGCCTGCTCAGTTGTGTAATCATGATCCTGGAAGAGACGAGCGGATTAATGCCAAAAAATACACGCAAATACATGCACATGTACAGTCAAAGCAAAAATGTTATATTTAAAAGTTATGGTGAACAGAAACAGACCATGGCCATTGGTGCACGGACAGACTTAAAGCCCTCCACCTTGTAGTCTGCTTTGGTCACAGAGCACAACTCTGGGGCTGGAGGCTCTGTGTTCATCTCTGCATGTATCTGATCACTGTGAAATAGATTACATTTAGTGCTGGGCGATATACTGGTTTGAATTAATTACGCAAACAGTATGAATTTTTAAAAAACGGCATACAAGTGGCTAAGACAGCTTTGTGAATTGAGAGAGGATCCCTGTTAACTGCATACACTTCTGACTAATGGTTAGAGAACCTTTAGAACTATTAATAACACACTAATGACTAACTAATAATAACTAATTTTTTAACTGGGCAAATAAACCAACTGTAAAGCTGTTAACAGAAGCCAGGGATGCTGAAGATGAACGCAGAGGAGAAAATACTGGAGCAGGCAGAGCAAACTCACTTTACCATATGCGAAATGTTGAAAAAAAAAAAACCTAAATACTGAATTGGGGTGGGGGTTTAATGTATCTTTGAGGGGAACTGACTGTCTTCAGAAAAGTTTAGATGGTATTTTCTTTTCATCTTATAATGCATATGTAGTATTTAAAATCGCAGCACTGCTTTGTTTAGAGCGGTAACCAAGGAAAAGCTGCATTTCTGCTGTTCCATAAGCGCCGACTGCTGTCAGAGAGTGAATTTGCATTTTAATTCAGCCCGTCTGCAGTTTTTGTTTCATGCAGATATGTTTTATGTAGCATAATTTGTCAAAGCTAAGGTCAGGCCATTCTGTTTTTGCTTCAAATTTTGAAATTATACAATCTAATTTACATTAAAAACTACTTATGCTACATGTAGCATATTTGTTAGGATTGCGATTACAGTGCAGTGGTTCTGCAACTGTTTTATGATTTCTGATTCATATAAAGGCACAGTCAGGGGAAAATAACATGATAAACCATGAAACTGTCTGAATCCAAAATTTTTTTTTTTTAAATAATTGATACAGATTTTTGATCAAACCGCCCTGCACTAATTACATTATGTTAAAAAACGACGTATTTGGTTTGTATTTGTAATTTAATCAAGGAGTTCTAATATACCTAAAGAGTGATATCTGTTAATCTCAATAACTGGAATAACCTACCTAACATTGTTCGGGAGGCAGACACACTCTTGCAGTTTAAATCTAGATTAAAGACCCATCTCTTTAACCTGGCTTACACATAACACACTAATACGCTTCTAATATTCAAATCCGTTACAGGATTTTTAGGCTGCATTAATTAGGTCAACCGGAACCGGGAACACTTCCCATAACACCCACATCGTTAGAAGAATGGCATCTACACTAATATTAGTCTGTTTCTCTCTTATTCCGAGGTCACCGCTACCACCAGACCCAGTCTGTATCCAGATCAGATGGTCACTGCAGTCACCCAGATCCAGTACATATTCAGACCAGATGGTGAATCAGCACCTAGAAAGGACCTCTACAGCCCTGAAAAACAGCGGAGACCAGGACAACTAGATGAGCCCCAGATACAGATCCCCTGTAAAGACCTTGTCTCAGACGACCACCGGGACAAGACCACAGGAACCAGATGAGTCCTCTGCACAATGTGACTTTGCTGCAGCCTGAAATTGAACTGCTGGTTTTGTCTGGCCAGAGGAGAACTGGCCCCCCGACTGAGCCTGGTTTCTCCCAAGGTTTTTTCTCCATTCTGTCACCGATGGAGTTTTGGTTCCTTGCCGCTGTCGCCTCTGGCTTGCTTAGTTGGGGACACTTCATTTCCAGCGATATCGTTGACTTGATTGCAAATGATTGCAAAGATACTATTTAAACTGAACTGAGCTGGATGATGACATCACTGAATTCAATGATGAACTGCCTTTAACTGAAAAATTAGTGTTTACTATTGTCATTTTGCATTATTGACACACTATTTTCCTAATTAATGCTGTTCAGTTGCTTTGACACAATCTGTATTGTTAAAAGCGCTATATAGATAAAGGTGACTTGACTTGACTTGACTCAATGGCGGTTATTCAGCTGACACGTGTAGCCTAGAAACACACAAACGGCATACTGCCATCGTTGCTTCAGGCCCAATAAGTTTCGAATAAATTTTTGACTTCTTGTTCAAGCTGATCTGCTTGAAAATGGCTTTTAATATTGCATAATACACAGTCACTATGATGTGTGGAGATGATGAAGTAATGACTCATGACTAAGTGAAGCAGAAGGAGTCTCTCTAAATAAACAGATGGATGAAAGAAAACAGATTTAAATATACGTATGCACGTCTGTCTAACATTTATTCCCAGTGACAGCAATCTAACATAGAGAAAGAGCCAACTCAGCCTTGATATCTTACGATTATATAAAAACAAGAATTGCATAAATAAAGTAGAAAATGCAACAGTTCTTCATTCACCTTTAGATCCATTGACTGTTTCTCTAGAAAATGAAGCATGAAAAATTTCTGTTGATAAATAATAAGTAAAACAGTATTTGTCTTTCCATACCCACCTATACCAGATCTATGGGTATGAGGTACTGTCTCATTTCAGAATTATATTTTTTCCCTCTCTCTCTCTCTCTCTCTCTCTCTCTCTCTCTCTCTCCCTCTCTTTTTAATTTATAAACAATATACAACCACTTGTCTGGGGTCAGAGACTTGTTGTCAAGGTTATGTTCAAAAATTATGTAGAACGTTGCATGATAAATAAAAATGTAAATGATTTAATTGAACTATGAATCTAACCATGACACAAATATTCTTACATCACTCCTCTCCCACTGTTTCCTCTACTGAAACAAGAAATGTGGCAGGATCATAAAATGTCACTCGTGTTTTTCACACAATGAGGTTGTTAAACATTAAACATTAAATGCTAGTTTATTTAGCTACCTTATTATTTTGATGAGATCATTTTCCAAAAGTTCAGCTCGTCTTCCTAAAATGAAAACAACAGTGAAGTTTATTAAAAAGATTTATGCAGCAGAAAGAACAGAGGGCTTTATTTGAAAGGACCTACTATATAAGCTGAAGAACAAAAAGGAATTTTAATAATGCAAAATACATTTTTAATCCCTGGGTCCGCTGACAGAACGTCTCTGTTACGTATGTAACCCTAGTTTCCTGAAGGAGGGAATGGAGACGTTACGTCCCTCCTGCCACAATCCCTCAGCAGGATTTGTCAGGGAGGGGCTGTTGTGAGGAGCAATCAACAAGATCTGCTCCTTGTCCTCCCTGATCTTGCGCAGGGTCTGTGCAAAAAGGCTCACATGGGGAAAAACGCACACTCGCGTAGGCCCCAAGGCCAGCCCAGGGGTCCCCTCGGTCAGGGAGTAAAAGAGCAGTTCCTCCTGAACTGGGCATGCTCGTTTGTGAGACATGCCATCATGTTGACCTAGTCCAACTCCATACCGAGAATGGGGGGGGGGGTTTGGGGTGTATCGAGTAGGGAGTTGAGTTGAGTGAATCGTTACATCCCTAGTCTGTGGCCGAACACACGTAAGAATGCACCTCTGCATCAGCATCTTGAACAAGAGCTTGTGAAGGATCCGATTAAAGACGAAGTATATTCACCACCTTCATCTCGGCTGGAGGGACAGGCTCTATTGTGTCCTTTGCCAGAAGGACCACAATCTCCACACAGGACAGAGGCACCATTGTTTGCCACCGAGGTAAATAGGGTGCCACTGAACCTGGGGTGGGGGCCTGGTGAACTGGGTCACGTAGCCAAGTCTGATTGTCCGAATGAGCCAGCGGAATGGGCTGGGAAGCACTAGCCAGGCCAAAGGCTCTGTTTGAGCGGCGTCAAAGGAACAGTAGACATACCTGCGGAGGGGCAGTGAGGAGGAGCGCTGGACCCCAACCTGGGAAGCGTTACATCCCGAGGAAGGGGTGGTGAGTGCATTATAGCACTTATCTGGCTCCATGGATCCCACGAGGGAGTGGCCAGTTTATGCCTGAGGAAGCAACGCGTCCCCGAAACGCAAGCTCTTAGCCTGTGTCGTTGGGGGGGTAGAGGCTGGGAGTGAGGAGACATTGCTTCCAGTGTATTCACCACCCCCTTGAAAAGAGCAGTCCCATCTATCTCCGGGTCGCCTGAGTCATTACTGCTTCCCTGTCCGCTTGGAGGGCTTAGCGGCTGCCTGGGGCACGGGCTGCATTGCCTTCCTGTGGGTGGCTCAAAGTTGCAGCCGATGCCGTGCCAGAGCAGATGCAGAAACCGCAAGGGGGACGCTTTTGACGACAAGCAGACTGGGGACCAGCCCGCGGCGGCCTGGAGGCAGTGGTAACACAGTGGTGTTTTCTGTCTGTCTGAGAGCTATGACAGTGTCGCCGAAAAGGCCGGCTTAGGAGATGGGGTCGTCAAGAAATCACACTTTGTCCACCAAGTTCAGCCAGAGATGGCGCTCCTGGACCACTTGCAGAGTGCATAAGCCATCCACAAATGCAGTCTCAGCATGACACTGTTCTTTTATTTGCCAATGTTCAATGGCCTGTTTTTTACTACTAAGAGGTGATTGGGACACCCAAGTGGGACTACCCAACATAAACGTCAGACGTGACTCACTGAAAGGGAACTGTCACTATCCCTTTCCGACCAGTTCTGCATTTTTACTATGTTACATTTGTGGATTATAAGCCTGTTTTATGTCTTTAAAACATTTCTTTTTTGCTGACATACATTTGCTGACAATGTTCTGCTAATTTATGTGCATCACAGAGGTAAACTCTCTCAGCTGACATAAATTATTTTGTGAAGAATCCTTTGGACACAATGGACAGTCATGAAACCATCTGTTAGACAGCTGAAAACACTATATGCTGTGTGGTTTTTCAGCAAATGTTTATTTATGAATTTATAATATCCTTATTATTAAGCACTGTATAATTGTAACCTACCTTTTTGTCGCACCCCAAGGCTTTTAGGAGAATTAAAAGCAGTTTTAAATGTACTGAGTCCCTGTACTTTAGCAGCCACGTCCATGGTAAGAATCCCAGTGTGTCCATACTTATGAACACGTGATCTAGGCCCGGTCCTGTCTAGCAATGCAGTAGCCCTCTGAAGCACGTGAAAGAAAAGTGTAACATGTCATTGTTAAGGTGAGTTGTGATAAGATATAAGCGTTCACAACTACAGGTGTACCAGGATCACAAGCAAAACTTTGCTAAGCCTCAGCCTGCAAGATTATTTAAACATGCTGTGTGGAACTCACCTCCTCAACCCAGTTTCCCAGTAAACACCTTCCACCCGGTTCATTTTCCTCATTAACCTCTGAAGTCATTGCACTCACGTTTGTTTGCGTTACGACGCTGTTTGATAAGCAACGGCCTTGGAAAATAATTTTCTTGTTAAAAGTACTATGTGGAACTTGTCGATATGTGTTTGGTGTAAACACAGAGGTGTTCTCAACTCCGCACAATCCCCGAGAGCGGTGCTTGTGCGTCTCACCATGGTAACGTAAACAAACTCATTTTGCCTTCTCGCTTTCCACTGGACAAGTCTGTATTCTTTCGAGGAAAAAAAAAGCCACTAACCAATTTCTTTCTTTCTTTCTTTCTTTCTTTCTTTCTTTCTTTCTTTCTTTCTTTCAAACAAACGATGTATCTTATTGCATTACCTTGTTCCTACACTTTTATTATTATTATTATTATTATTATTATTTTTTTTTTTACAATTTTTTAAAACGACGAAAACCCAAATAAATTATTTGTGTGTGTGTGTGTGTGTGTGTGTGTACATAAACATTTTAGTTATAAAATTACAATTTAAAATTAGACCAGGGAGATATTTTTTTCAAGAAATTATGTTTCACTATAATCCTTGACCAAGTAGCATAAATAATTCTAATAATACATACATACATACAATAACTTGAAACAGAGTAGTTGCATTGGGACACCATGAAACATGTCAACTGGATGGATATAACATTTGTCTTTCCTCATCTGTGTTCCATAATCTGCCTGTCTGCACTCTACAAGCTACATCTGTATGAGACATGTAATCATAGGCATATAGTGGAACAGTTTTCACATCACTCAGTGGGATGTCACCAGGCATTTCCCCAAACGATGGATGGATAGGACTTGCATCCAGGAATCTGGGAAACATTTGGAGAAAGCTGAACTGGTGCATTCTGTTAAGTCGCTTTCAGACAGTAACTTGTTATACACTGTGCTGAATGTTGTACACTGTACTTTCTCTGAACTCATCCCCAAAACCACAAGCCAGTGGGTTCCAAACTGTTGAACTGAGGTTAGAATAGTGACCAAAGTCTCATGCTTACTGAGGAAATGCGAAACAGAAACGGAAAACGAAACACAGAATCTGTAAAATTCAGACCATTTTATTTTTAGAGCTAGGGTTTACATAAATCAGTATCTTATTCTGAACTTTCAAAGACCACAATGAAAATCTGGGCAAAATCTAATTTAAATTTGAAAACTTGTTGTCATGATAGGAAAAACTTATTTTACCAGCTCTTTCAGAATCACAAATGCATCTTCACTGACTGATTCATTGCTTTTATGCAAAATATTGGGAAATACTTTTTATGGTTCCAAATTAGTAATCAGAATATTTACAGCCTAAAAAAAAAGACCATCTAATTAACAAATATTATAAAAAAATGCCAATTGAATTCCTAATGGAATTTATATCATAGGTGAATTGAAGTGCTCAGAGATTTTGCTTTCATTGGTCCGCAGACTTCATTGAGCTATCTGTTATGTTTCATTTAACTATCAGCCTTATCTCAGATATTAAAGACGTTCATTTGTGATTTTCCTTTCCTCATGAGATCCTAAACAATCAAATGAAGTCAAAATGGATACAAAATATGCACAATTTATTTTCCTAGCCCCATAGCTTTAGGGGGTTTGGACTTCCACGACTTTATCAAACTTGGTGTTGTCAAATTTTTTCCAAGTCTCTCTCACCAAACACCTACTGTACCATACAAGCCATGTTCTCTAAAACTGTCAACACATCACTACTTCTGGGCCACTGAGCAGCTTCAAAATGTCGATCCTCCCAGTGACAAGGTTCTCCCAAAGCACAACATCATTACCATTTGCTCCAGTTTAAAAATAGCATGTCTATTAGCCAGAGAGTATGTGCAAAACTTTTTCAAACTTGCATCATTTCTAACACTCACTGCTCCAGCAGCTTAAAACAACATTTCCCCACCCAGAATTCACAGTGTATCTTATGTGTGTGTTCATTCACACTGGCAGGATTTGGTCTGGAATCAGATTTGCCCAACCTTAATTAATTCTTCCTTTGCTTTATGGACAGACAGGTCAGAAGCCGATTGAGTCTCATCACCTGACCCCTTCCTCTTTTCCTGTTAGATGCTCTGTGGCTTTGCACTTAGTGTCAGACATGGAGAGGTATAATGAAGACACATACACATATAAATTCACCACTTACAGAAACTGTTTTGTAATGAATTTTGTCAGCTTACATGCCGCTTTAGTCTAGGAATCTAATCCTCACGTTGCTTGTAATTATTTTGAACATACCACAGAGTATTTGGCTTTTCTTTTTTTGTAATACCATACATATGCAGGTCATAACAGGTTAAATTTAGAATAATCCTTTAGGTTCATTTTCAGATATTGTGAGTGATGCTTGTCCATGCAAAACTCACCACCATGATGCTAGTGTGTTGTGGTTGTGTTGTGTACTTCTACAGTTTGTGGCTGCTAAGCCTGAGCCTTAGCAAACACTACTAAAAACTGTGTGGAAATAATGCGGCATTATTTTATTGATGGTGAATTTAAGTTTTGTTTTGTTTTGTTTTTGTACACAAAAGCTTTGGCTTGGTCATTTGGGGATTAAAACAATTAATAGTTATTTAATAGTAATACAATTGATTCAACTGCACTGATGAGAACTGTCGGATGAGAACAACATTTGAACTGGATTAAACTGGATAATGACACAAACTTTGTAACATTAACACAAATCAATAACGTTATTGATCTGAATTGAATCACCATTGAACTGAATTGTGCTGAATAATTACACTATTGTCATCTGTAGAGCTGTTTTACAGCTCATATTTAACTTGATTTATAACTGATGAATTCTGCTACACTGACTGTTATTTTCCTGTTTATTACTGTGAAGCTGCTTTGACACAGTCTGTATTGTATAAATACATGTCATAAATGCTATATAAATAAATAATGTTACTTGACGTTTTTGCTATGTTGTAGTACTCAAGTTCAGACACTGTCTTGATTCTTCCTCTAGTCTGAGTCTAAGACATTTTTATGGTCTTGGTCTTGCCATGGACTCAAGAGCATTTGGACTCACTCTTGACTCCAGACTACAACACTACAACACTGTGGATACGTTTTGTGGTCTGTGCCGATTTGCTCTGTCCCATCTGATCTCTGGACCAAAGAATAGTATGTGTATGAGTGCTGCGGAGGTTCGTGTGACACTGACATGAAACCAAGCTTCATTCAGACCTTCCTCATGTCTCAGCCTTGACTCAACCTACTCAGGTCACGGCCTGGACTTAAATGAGCTGGTCTTCCATACAAAACAGAATTTTTGTTCCAAAAATGTTTTGTTAAAAAAAAAAAAAAATCAGTTTGTAGTGTTGACATGCCTACTCATCCAACTGCAACTCATGGAACCATGATCTGTTACAACAGCTGCATTTTCAATGATTGTGTTGCTTCCTGCTTCCACTGCATCCAGAACAATGTTTGAGTCAGTTCATATTGGTTAGTATTGACTGCTTATAATTTGATTTCTTGCAGGTAACTACATCTTAAGCTGGTTATTTGTTTTGGAACGTGGTTGGTTTCTAGCTGATGTAAGCTGATGGCATCTATGCTACCAACTTAAACTGGATCGTGATTTGGTCACAGGTCTGTGCTAAATGCAAATAATAAAATGCAACTAACCACATATTTGTGCATGGCCTTTAAAATAAAATAAATGAACTCTTTACTTTGTATAAATGTGTTTGGGTTTTGAAAAAGTTACGGTTTTTGATTAATATTAAATCAAAATGATAGGTTTGTACCAAACCTAGGCAGGTTCCAATATAGACAGCATGTGTGACATTCCTTCATCCTCAAAAAGTCCTTCAGCCACAATAGTACGATTTAAGGACTTTTTTGCTTACTTTTGTACAATAAACAATTCTGGTACTATGTTGAGTCCACACTTGGTGTCCAATGTAAAATATATGTCCTGAACAAAAACCTGTTGAGTACTGAGTTGGTTTTCCATCAACGTGAATGGACATTTTATTGTGAATATGCCTTCTTTTTGATTTTAGAGTCTCTGGATTCCACTGATGAAGGTTACAAAAACATTATTGAGCAAACTGGAAAACCTGAAACTTGGAAAAGTATTTTATTACTTCACTAAACCGCTGTGGTACCTTCTCAGGCAGAGCATTACAATTACTATGCCTCGCATTTACAACAGTATTTTTACAATTTCTTTGTTTTTGAAATGTCAGAATTGACACATTTGTTATTGTGGTATCACAATATGGTCCTTAACCCAGCCGAGACAGTACAGTACAGTGCTATAACTTTTGAAAATTTTCTTTCACCACTGAAGGACACGGCTGTGTATTGTGTCTTCAGATATGATCAGGAAGTGGATAAATATGTGAACGTAAAAGATTGAGTTTGCTCATTTCTATCCGTATTGGCTTTTAGCAAACTACCGCACACGGATCTCGGGAACTTAATAGAATTTTTGGCTGTTAATATGTGCTATTCATCACACGGAGAAGGGAGCTCTATTATTTACGTAGCTGGAATAACACTTCAGCTTGGACGACAGTGCAGCCTGCTTCGTGTTGTTTTAACAAAGTTCTGCTGCCGTGGGCCGAGTGGTGGCTCAGGTTATGTGGGAAGCACTGTCTCCTCTCCAAGAGATGCTAAGCTGCCTTTCCTCCGGCCCCTGAGCCAGGGTCTTGTGTTTTGCTTGGCAGCTACTGGTATAGTCAGCTGGTGTGCACATTTCAGAGCAGAGTCTACGACCTCGGAGACTCTTTTCTCTGGTTGGGATGGTGAGGTGTGGCGGTAAGACTGTTTACGGGCCGATTCAATAGCACACAAACACCTTCAGCTGCGGTCTGTGAGTGCTCAGGGTGCCAGGGAAAGCAAAGAGTGGGAAGAACTGACAAAGGCAAACTAGTATTTGTCTAATTTGGTTAAATCCTAAAAACTGGCTGTGTTTTAGTTTAAGAAATATACTCATATATGCATTTTGCTTGTATTGTCGTATTACTGTGGTGGAGACAAACAAAACAAGTGGGTTTGGTGCCGCTAGTGACACAAACATTATAGACTTCACTATTAAAATCTACATTATAATCAATAACATGAGGTATCCTCATCTCTAAACAGATGAGCAGAGCCCTGCTCCAGTTATGTTCAATGGACAGAGGGTTACAGTCCAGTTGGCTATAGACAAACAGAGCATGGTTAAAATTCTTCAACTGTTCCATCCTCAATTTATAGTTGTAGAAACAGCTCTGTTATGAGCATATGGCCTGCAGCTGTCCTCAAAAAACCAAAAACCAACCCACAAACACCTGCCCAGGACACACACACATACACACACGCGCGCGCGCGCGCATGAGAACACACTCTTTTAAACATACTGAGAGCTGTTGTGACAACAGTAACCATAACATGCCTTGATACACAGGGGTCAGTACCTGTAAACTTAAACAACTAACAAATCTATTTGAGAAATGAGCCATTCAAACTAGATTACTACATTTTCGGAAGAAAATGTGAATAGTGTTTGTCCCTGCAAAACACATCATGCAAAGGGCATTGCCAGGGTGTTGATATATGATTCTCAGGGCATTCTAAGAGGTTGCTAGGGTGTTCTGGGTGGTTGCGTAAAAAAAAAAGCCCTCCCCCAATCCTAGTTATGGTTGCCTCTTTCAATGTAAGTCTGTCATTGTATCATAAATCTTATTTGGATATTTGGATTTCATTTTGGTGATAAAAATGTTTTATTTATATTTGAAATTATTTATATAATTGCTTGTAATTTCATTTGAAAGTGATTTTCACATTAAAACATACACAAGTAAAAACTTAAAAGCATTACGAACTATGCAACTGTTTAATATGAACAATGCTATGTTATATATCCTTGTTTGGTTATATGTACCCTTGTATGTACAATATGCTTGCATCCTAAATTATGTTCTATACACTGTGCCATTTAAGGGGAAAGGAAACATATAAAGTTACAATGTTTATAGGAAGTATATGGTTGCTAGGGTGTCCTGGATGGTTGCTAGGTGATTATGTACAGGCATAAGTCAAAAAAGTCCACCCCCAATTATATTAATGTGCATACCATGTACTCTGCCATAGACTATATGAATTTTAGAACGATAGTATTGTAGCATGTTCAAGCATGTTGTGTTATAGATAGCAATGTGCTTAATGTTAGTGTTGCACTGTATTCATTTTTGTGTTGCGAACTGTTATTGGATGTTCGAGTTGGATAGGCAGTGAAGGGATCGGCACTGCAGAGGACAAAGTGAGTGCCGTACAGGAGTGGCCTGTTCCAGCGAGCCAAAGGGAGTTAAAAAGCTTCCTGGGTTTGGCATCCTATTACAGGAAATTTGTACGGGGTTTTTCCTGTATCGCTGCTCCTTTATATAAGCTCCTGCAGAAGGATCAGTACTTTGTCTGGCTGTGTTATAGATAACAATGTGTTTAATGTTAGTGTTGCACTGTATTCATTTTTGTGTTGCGAACTGTTACTGGATGTTCGAGTTGGATGTGAAAAGAGGCTCCGCCCCTGTGTGTGTGTAAGGGGAAAGAGAGAGAAGGAGGGGGGAGAAAGAGTGCCTCGCTGGTTCAAGTGCGGTTCTCTTAGAAGTCGGGGTGTGTACGGCGTGGGTTGTAGCCGACAACAGCCCAAATAAACACCCCTTGTACATCAAAACGCCTCGTCCTTGTCAGAGAACGCTACAGTATTATCTCAAATTGAGCACGGAGTTAGTTTTTTTTTTTCCATGTGAAGGATACCATGTTTTAATTGATGTTCAAATGATGTTTGTAAACACACTACTTGCACGACTCACTACAAAATGACATAGAATACTGCAAAGGTATGCGAAATGTGACGCAGGTGAGTTTTTTCTCTTCCATAAGCCTCACAATTTGAGATATGCACTATGATCCAGAATGAGTTATGCACTAAGCTAAAACCCAAGAATAAATTAATAGGGTGACATGCCACTGTGTAGTAAGTCTATGAAGAGATTTCTAATATTTGCGTCCATATATTGTAAATACAGATATGCTTGTAAATACAGATATGCATTGAATACATTTCAATTGTCATTCATTTGTGGGTTCATTTTCTGAAAATAGTTAAAGGGTTAGTTCACCCAAAAATGAAAATTAGTCCATGTTTTAAGGAGGGAGGAGAAAGAGTGCCTCGCTGGTTCAAGTGCAGTTCTCTTATGGCGCTTTTCCACTGCATGGTACGGCACGGTACGGCTCCGGCCGGGTTACTTTGGGGGGGGTTTTCACTGGGGAA
>NW_015664685.1:472543-476185 GCF_001515625.1 Sinocyclocheilus rhinocerous
AAGTTGCTTTGCAATGATTTGTATCGTGAAAAGCGCTGTACAAATAAACTTGACTTGACGAATCCAGTCATAGTTATATTAAAAATTGTCCTGGCTATTCCAAGTTCTATCATTGCAGTCAGCGGGTGTTGCAGTTGAACAGTCCACAAGTCGTCAAATAAAGTGTGCGCATCCATAATAAAATGTGCCTTACACGGCTCCGGGGGTTGAATAAAGGCCTCCTGTAGCGAATCCATGTGTTTTTGTTAGAAAAATATCCATATTTCAAACGTAATAAACACTTTTCTCTCACTTCTGGTTTCTGTAATACGCGGAAGCCGTTCCGGCGGATGACGTAGGTCGCCGGCGTTTGCGTGATTAGTGACGAATGCGAAGAGAGAACAAAACGTCAGTCACGAATTAGAAGTACAAACCGAGGATTTGTAAAGAAAAATGTCGGAGGATTTCGATATAAACCAAGAGGAGACTGGTTTTCCTTTGCTAAAGTAAGGAAACTTTGCTTCCTTTGCTCCTGTAAACAAACTCGTGAGACTAGCATATTTCAGAGGCGCGCGCACTGCGCATACGTCCTGCGTCATCCGCCTGAACGGCTTCCGCGTATGACAGATAACGACTTGTGGACTGTTCAACTGCAACACCTGCTGACTGCAATGATAGAGCTTGGAATAGCCAGGACAATTTTTAATATAACTCAGACTGGATTCGTCTGAAAGAAGAAATTCATATACACCTAGGATGCTTCGAGGGTGAGTAAAACACAGGTTAATTTTCATTTTTGGGTGAACTAACCCTTTAATAATCATCACTTGTACTATTGAGACACATTGTGACTAGCAACAGTGAATTAGAAATGATTTTCTGAAACAGAGAAGAATAATAGAGTGTTGAGGCCAGTGCAAACCTCATCTTCAGAGACATTTTTCCATTTTCTTCAAGTAAATGAAAGCTATATCATGGTGCCGTTGTTTTGTTTCTCTCTATATTGGTGCAAGTTATCTGTCATCATGATTCAGTTCCACATTCTCACTGTTGTTTTTTTTTAGGCTGATTATTTTTTCCATCAACAGTCAAGGAAAGACCCATCACGTTTATCTGCTTCCTGCTTCCTTTTTCTTTCTCTTCCTATTTAGAGTTCACATAGAGTGTGTAGTAAGATTTCTGTTTATTGTCAAGCCAAATCAAGTGTTAATGGACAGAGATGTTGTAGAGCAGATGACTGTGAGGGTTCTCTCTCAGAATTTTCCCCAAACAATCACCATGACTCAATCCCCATCAACATCTGCCACTATAGCTTTAATCAGACTTGCTATTGAGTTCTCGGAAATCCAATCAAGATCTGAAGTCATTTTAAAATAATGGTTGTACAAATACGCCAGATTTATGCACAGACTATACACACAGAACTCTTAAAATAATGTGTCTAAATTAATGAGCAAAAGATAGAATAAACATGAGTATAAGATTAAGTATAAAACTCTGAAAGTAGATGTTACACCCCCGAAAGACAGTTAAAAGAAAACATGTTTATTACAGAGTTTTTTAAATATCCTGAAAAAAAATGTGAGTAATGGTTTTTCCTGTGCAAAACCTGGAGCTAAGGTGTTGTGGGTGGTTGCCAGGTAAACAGTTCTTTCCAAACCCATCTCTCCGACTGCAGCAGAGGAGAAAATTTTGCTGCATTTTGATTGGATCTTGGTGGACTAACACAAACAAATGTCCAAAACGCCATCAGATAAGGATGCTAGGACAATGGCTAGACACCTCTTAGAGGGCAAAATACCTCTGGTATCAAGCCCGAGAAGGACAGGACTTCTCATTTGTCCACATGCGGTTTCTGCCTTTCAGAATCAGAATCAGAAAGAGCTTTATTGCCAAATGTGTTTACATACACAAGGAATTCATCTTGGTGACAGGAGCTTCCAGTGCTGAAGTACAGACATGGTGCAGACATACATATAATTTAAGTTAAAAAATGAAATATAACACTAATAATAAAGAGATTAGACAATACATTTCAAAATAATAACTATATTGTCATAGAAATTATAGAGAAAAAATACCAGTAGACAGAATTATGAATGTGAAAATGTGTTACTTACAGATGAAAAGTTTTGAGAAGTTATGTACAGTCCTGAGATGTTCAGGTGGAATATGGCCTGAGGGAAAAATCTGTTCCTATGCCTGACTGTTTTGTGCTCAGTGCTCTGTAGTGCTGGCCAGAGGGCAGCAGTTCAAAGAGAAAGTTGGCTTGATGTGAGGGGTTCAGGGTGATTTTCCTAGCTCTTTTCCTCACTCTAGAGGCATAAAGTTCTTGGTGGTTAGGCAGGGGGCACCAATAATCTTCTCAGCAATCCAGACTGTCAGTTGTAGTCTCCTGATGTCTGATTTGGTAGATGAATACCAGACGGTTAAAGATGAACACAGGACAGACTCAATGACAACTGAGTAGAACTGGGTGAGCAGCTCCAGTGGCAGGTTGAACTTCCTCAGCTGGCACAGGAAATACAACCTCTGCCAGGCCTTTTTCACAATGGAGTCAATGTGATTGTCCCACTTCAGGTCCTGAGAGATGGTGGTGCACTGCTGTCACAGTGCTGCTCATGATCGTGAGTGGGGGGAGTGCTGGGGGATTTCTCCTGAAGTCCACAATCATCTCCACTGTTTTGAGCGTGTTAAGCTCCAGGTTGTTAAGACTGCACCAGATAGCAGCTGCTCAACCTCGCTTCTTATATGCAGACTCGTCACCATCCTGGATGAGGCAGATGACCCATCAAGAGACTAAGTCCTAAGGATTTGGCCTGTGACCGCTATAACAATTCCTTAGGACCTCAGGATGTAGCGGCGCCGGATGAAACAAAGGGAGGCCACAGTGATCCATTCAAATCCATACTAACTATGCTTTGAAACCTTGAAATTGATGCAAACTACAACACATCCATTTCATACTTATTCAGAGAAATAAGATTTCTTAGTGGCAGTTATGTGTAGTGCAACATCTTACACAAATTTATCTGTTAACGGACAAATGAATGCATTCATGCCAGTTACATCATGTTTGGACTTTATGTGTTCAGAGTAGAGGTCTGCACGGGCTTTAAACTGAAGCCCGAACCCGGCCTGTACCCGAGATCGTCTGACCCGACCCGACCCGACCTGATGGCACAGTTAAATTTACACAACGAATAGCCAATTTAAAAAAATGCTGTATTTCACGATTGCATGCAACGGTCAGTAAACAAATACATGTAAAGAAACAGAATCATTAAGGCTCGGCCAGTTCACAAGGCAAAAGAAAAAACACTTACCAGTTATGAAAGTTTATGAACATCAGGTGCAGCGGTCACATAAATTCTGCAGAGTTTTTGAATGGTTATACGACAAGACGATAATTCTTCCATCGTGCAAATTATGGTAATTTTCGTCAGTTAAAGGGATACTCCACCCCAAAATGAAAATTTTGTCTTCGGAACACAATTTAAGATATTTTGGATGAAAACCGGAAGGCTTGTGACTGTCCGATTGACTGCCAAGTAAATTACACTGTCAAGGTCCAGAAAAGTATGAAAGTAGTAGTGGTTCAACCGTAACGTTATGAAGCGACGAGAATACTTTTTGTACGCAAAGAAAACAAAAATAACGACT
>NW_015664685.1:476195-483526 GCF_001515625.1 Sinocyclocheilus rhinocerous
ATGTATATATATATATATATATATATACAGTATATATATTATTATTATTATTTTTTTTTTTACCAGATTATATGCAACACGGTCAGGTACAGGGGAGAGGGGTACAAACGTTTCATTAGGTAAGAAACAAAGTTTAATTTTCACAACTTTTAAATTAACTTAATAGCAATTAGCCGTGCAATCTGTGCCGTTCAGGTCAAAAAGAGTCTGTGTCTCCTGGCCGGGTCCGGGTCAAGCTTTCAAAAAATAGACGGGTCCGGGTTGGTTCTGAGTAGTACATTTATGACATTTCTTGGTTCTGTACAGGTCCGGTTTCAACTTTTAAATAATAGATGGGTCCAAGTCAGTTCCAGGTAAAATATTTCCGTGTCTCTTTGGGTTTGGGCACAAATTTTTGGACCCGTGAAGACATCTAACAGAGACACCACATTCTGAGTCTCTGACCCACTATGGAGAGACATTAACAGATACAACCAAGTTCTGAGTCTCCGTCTAGTGAGACGATAGCAGACAACTTTTTTTTCCAGCTGATGAATGATAAAAACATTGACAGCCAATCAGAATCCATTTAAAGAGCTTGAGCATTTAAAGCGCAGATGACATAACCCGCAGCACTTGCTTAAAATAAACAGATTGTTATCGTGCGTTGGTGTGGACGTGAATATAGTTATCATTATAGTTTTCTTTATTGTTATCAGTCTTTATATAAATGGGTCTTTAAGGTATCATGTACATATGTAGCAAAAACAGTAGTAGGCCCTGTCCCAAATGGCACACTTCATGTCCGTTAAGTCCACGAGACAGTAGGGTGTCCCATTCGTCATTTTATCTTTCAGAAGGGTGCTCGCAAGCGCCCCCTTTGTGGCAACTATGCACCCTCGATGCGCACTTCTGCAAGCAGACTTCTACCCGACAGTCAAAGCGGCATTACGTCACGAAAGTGTGGACTCGAGGGTGAGACCGCGAGGGTTTAGGGTGCGATTTGGTACAAGGCCGTAGTGTCCCAAATGACACACTATACACTATGTGCTTAAACTATGCACTATACTACATACTATAGTTTAAGATAGTTATATTATCATCCAGCATCAGAGTCTGATAGCACCTCTCTTTCCACAATGTAATTAAAGCTGCACAAAGTGTTCAGTATTCCATGTTTATTTAGTGCATCATCCAGGTGTTTAAAGTTAACTTTTTCTTGTTGGAATTTTCAGTGTGATCACACTAATTGTGCTGTATTTATACTACAAAAGTGCATACAAAAGTGCATAAGTATGCAAAGTGTGTTTTTAGAAGTTTTTTTTTCAAGAGAATAATGTGTTTCATGCATTTTGACCAGTCAGGCCATAACAGAATCTTTGTAAATGATCCCACAAAGAGCAAACCAGTCATTCAGTCATTCTCCTCACATCTGCACAATCAATCAACTCTGCTGTGAATCTTTTCTCCATTTATTTTGAGTGAGAAAGTTCATTTCATCATATTGCCATGCACAGAAACACCCTGTGGGAGAGGAAATGTGGTGGTAAGAAGTCCAGCCTTGTTCAAAATCCCCCAAAACAAGAGGAAAGAACATTTAGGGCCCACAGACCATCTAGTAGTAAAATTCACCCACCTTGTTCCTGGATGCATAACAGATGAGCTGGTTTGCATATTACTAAAACAGTCTAGAATGCTTTCCCATTTTTGGTCTTTTGTTTGAAACCAGTCTTTCTTATCCCAGCTGCTACTATTCCCATGGTTCCAAACCTTATTATCGTTTCACAGTTCACAGCTCACCTCAGTGGAAATGATTGTTTGGTAGATAATCAAATGATACACTGTGGACACACTACAGAGGAGGGAAATATACAGTGGTTCATATTAAATTCACTTTTTATGTTTATGTATGAGATATGAATAATCATATACTTCATACATTTCATTATTGGGGAGGGCAATGTATATTGGGAAGAATAATTAATTTGCAACTAAATGTTAAATTTAGATGTTCTCTGCAAAGATGTTTGAAATGTACATGGGGTAAATACATTAATAATTGCTAATATTGCTCTACAGGATGTTCTGTAATATTAATTGTTTTTTTTCTGTAGTTCTTGATACGAAAGATTTGTCTTAAAAATGTATATTTATTATTTTGTAATCTTTCATCTCATCGAGATGAGCCCATGACTTTGCACAGCTGAATAATCTCATGCTTTAGATTCTCTTGTTCTGTTAGTTGTCCTATTAGCAGCCTTGCTTCCAATTATTTTGGACATTTCTGCTTTCACAGTACAATGTGACATGGCCTTTGATTATAGAAAATGACTTAGCCAGTCAAACGGCTGGAAGAGGGTCTACTGTCTTATTTAAGACCAAAGTGGAATTCAACTGACATATAAAGTGATTATCCTATTGAGAACAATTCTGAGACTATTGTGTTTTTAAATGAGGAATTTAAATAGAAGTCTTAAAAATTCATTGGGTTTTGGAGGTAGATCCAAAATCAGAAGATAGAAGAAGGAAAGACTGGGTACATTAACATAGACATGGAAGATTAAATTCTGACAGATTGCATGTGCGTATTTTTGAGTATAGGGGAATTTAAAATGCAACTTTCAAAAAAGTTTTTTAAAAATATTTTCGCAATTCACATCTAAAACGCTGTAGCAGAAATCACAAATTCTCTGTAAAAGTCTCTGTAAACACATGTGACTTTTTTATGGAACAAGAAAAGAGTTATCAAAATATAAAACTGCTCTTTTTCCATACAACAAAAATGCTTTTTGATATTTGTTTTTGATTTTGGATTTCGGTTTATTTAAAAAGTACTTGTTAGGTTGTGATGTAAACAGGTTGAACTAGGACAATTAACATTACTCTCAAGAATGAAAAGTTTCAAAAGAAAAAAATTCCAACCCCGTGGTTATGTTTGTTTAGTAGGTGGTAAAAACTTTGTTCTTTGTATGTATTTGAATATTCTGCATTTAACTGAATATATTGCATTTATATTCAGTCAAAATAAAGGCACATGGGATAATTTAAATCGCTAATCTTTTACTCATTTGTTAAGTACACAGTCTTGTATGATTATCCTGACTCAGTAAGATATATATATATATATATATATATATTTCCACATTTCAAGAAATTCTGAGGTTTTAGGACTTAAGGACTCTAGATGTCATACAATAAAAAACAAACAAACAAACAAACAAAAAATCAACTACAGTCAATGTGGTTCATTTCAGTGAGTTTATTCAGAGTATGATGAATGTATAGATGTTTTCTATATCAAGTAGCATTAACCAGCTGGTGCCCCATCCAGACTGCACTGAAATGATGCTTGATACTAATTGAAACACCTGCAACATTGTCATGAATCAGCAGCACTTCTCCAAATCAAATAATACAACCTCCTGCTGGGTGTTGATCTTTATTTTGGGCTACTAGGGCTAGAGCCTCTATTGATGACTTTGTCTTGTGATTCTAATGAGAAAATAGTTATTATTAACTTGGACTCTTCAACAGGTCTGTAATCCTCTCATATTGTTTCAAAGTGTGAGGATTCTGGAATTACATCCCCTCTTAGGATGCCCACTCAGTGGAACCCTGCAGTCTGCGTGCTGAACACAAGCCACGTTGCAGGAAATCTTAATCAACTTTCCACCAAACAAAATGCTTGAACTCTGTCAGTGGTCTCATCAGGTTCTCAATGAGATTTTGTGTTTTTGTTAATAGCCACATACTCATGAGAAACCAAGACAATGATGAATCTAAGGAGAACGTGGCACATTGCAGACTGTGGCCTATAAAAATGGACCAAGTCACCACCATCATCAGATCAGCTTGCAAGACAACACAGGAGATAGTAGCTGAACCACTGAAGAAACACTCGGGATCAAGAATGAAGCTTTCCATTGGTACTGTCCTCATCTCTGTTGCACTTTTGTCTGAGTGCTACTTCAGAACCGCTGCCATCCCCATGACCAAAGCTGAAGACATGGAGCCAGATCTGCAAGGTTTGAGTGACAGCTTGGAGGAGAACGCTCTGAGAGCCGCACCAGGCAACTCCAGGATCATCGTGGTGGCCGACTCCAATCTGCTGAGGACCCTAACATCTCTGAACAGAGGAGTCCCTCATCTCAGTCTCCCCGAGAGCCTTCTCAGCACAGAGCACAGAGATGTCGGACCAGACCTGAGCCCAAGCATCGCCATCATCAGAAGGGACACCATGAGGTGCATGGTGGGAAGAGTGTATCGGCCATGCTGGGAGGTGTAGGTCTTCTGGGACGTCGAGAAGATTGCAATCAGATTCCCCTTCTTCTCTAATCCAGTGTTGCTCAGAGAGAATGTAAAGGTTTATGCTATTTATCTGAAATGTATCTTGCAATTAAATGCTGAAAAGATTATTCTACCAAGGTCTAATCTCTTCTTGTCTGTTCTAATTTAACACATTTTTCTTCAAACTTCTCTGTCATTTGTGTCGCTTTTGAATATGGGATCTGAGGGTGTCGTGATCAATGTTCATACCATACATTTTTGACTAGGCAAAAGTCATTAACCTTAGTAAGTTTTACTCTGACATAAATGGCATATAATTTTATTTGATGAAAAAGTGCAAAATGAAACCAAACATTTTATATATTAATGTAGACATCAACTTTTAAAGTGGCCCTATTATGCTATTTGAAAGGTTCATAATTTGGTTTTGGGAGTCATCAACAACAGGTTTACATGCATGTAAGGTCAAAAAACACTTTCATTTTCGTATAATATGCATTTAAATGTACCTTATTTCCAGTGTTGGGCAGTAACGCATTACTTAGTAACGCGTTACTGTAATTTGATTACTTTTTTAGTAACGGAGTAATTTAACGCGTTATAATTTTCAAAATAGTAATTAGAGTATAGTTACAAGCCAAGTTCTCTATACGTTACTGCCGCGTTACATTGCTGACAGAATGCAGTGTTTTATAATCTAGAGACCTAAAAAGGATGTGTGACAGGTGGATTGCCGCTGCTGTCACCACCGTCGAGCTAGGTGGGCCTGGCTTCACCAACCTGCTCCCGCCTCTTTGCCCATTTTCGATTATCCGGGAATGACGCACGGTGACTCGCTGCCAAGATGGCGACTGCCGCCTCAGCCTACTTTTGAGCTTCAAAAACGCTCTTCGGAAATCTACGGGTGACGTCACGGACATTACGTCCATGTTTTTATACAGTCTATGGTTATAACACATGTTTGCAGCGTTGAGCAATGCAGTGCTGAAATTTGCGTGCTCACGAATCCTCTCATTATAACACACGAATTGTAGACATTATGAAAGATTCATTATGCATATATCTATTGTGTTATTATAACAGAGATTTGTGAGATTACCATGAACTGAGATGTATTTTAGAGATTATAAATGCGGCGCTCTTTGCTGGCATTCTGCCATGCCAAACCATGCAAGGAGCAGCCGCTTGCTTTAGTTAAAAATAACAGTGTTCTGTGAATGTTGATGCTTTAATAACAAATATTTATCGGGAGCGTGTATGCTTGGATTTCATAAATTTCATGGAGAAAAAAGTAACGTAACTATTAATGTAACTAATTACTAATTACTTTTGAAATAAAGTAATCAGAACAGTAACGTGATTACTTTTAAAAGGAGTAATCAGTAATCAGTAATTTGATTACATTTTCAGAGTAACTTGTCCAACACTGCCTATTTCTCAACGACTCTCAAACGAATCGTTCATCTTTCCAAACCCCTTTGCGTGAGGCTACTCTGCTCTGATTGGTCCGATGACCCAATCTGTTGTGATTGGTCTACTGCAGGGCTGCCCAAACTCGGTCCTGGAGGGCCGGTGTCCTGCAGAGTTTAGCTCCAACTTGCCTCAACACACCTGCCTTTAAGTTTCTAGTATGCCTAGTAAGAGCTTGATTAGCTGGTTCAGGTGTGTTTAATTGGGGTTGGAGCTAAACTCTTCAGGACACCGGCCCTCCAGGACTGAGTTTGAACACCCCTGGTCTACTGCATACAGTGGATGTTGGAAACGGAACGCCCATCACCATTACTGGATTACTGCTTATCAATAAGATGAAAACATGTTTTGATCAATAACAAGATCAGATAAGATCAATAACACGCTCTGGCTCAACCAATAATGAGAGTCTATAGGGGCAGGACTACCTGTTTTTGAGGACAATGAAGGATGAGGATTGTTAGATTTTTCATTGTCTGAATCTTTTTCACGACATTGATGGGCAGAAATACAATTTGTAGTCAGTGATGTGTGAAGTAACAATGAACATTCTCTGTGAGTCTTTGTCTGTGGTCTTCTACGTCACTTTGTCATTACCAGGAATCTATAATACTTTTTGGCAGCATTTGTTCAGACTTTCCCTTCCTTCACATGCCCTTAGCTAACTGCTTTAACCTTATGGCTTTGATTAGTGCCACACTTCTGTCCGTCCAATTACTTTTCCTCCAGCCCTCTCACTCTTTAGCTGATTTGTGACCCATTTAATCTGTGCTTCCTGTCTTCTGTCACTGGATAGCGGTCAAACACAACAGTGGAGGTGAAGAATATAATTTCTCACCCGATTACCTTTGTTAATAACACATGGGGCATGTCATGGGGGAGGTGATGTTTATTATAAGATAACAACAAGAAAGGTACATTAATTAAGAACAACAACAACAACAACCAGTATTCGTTATTCTGTTGTTGTAGCTCTCAGCCAATAAAAATGTGGAGACAGCAGATGTTTTTTCCATGTGTTTCATTGATAGGAATGCTGAAATTGAACCTTGGCTATACGTTTTAACTGTGCAGTTTAGTAGCAAAGCTCCTCTGGATATATATTGTGTATCTTAATCAAATCTTTACCAACAGAATGTGTTCACTTCATGAATGGTATTGTGGGATCTATCCCTAATCCAGTCTACTAATTTGTCAGCGTCCCCTGTCAAAATGTCAATGTCAATGGACTCACAGAGATAGAGTATTTTTTTTAAAGCCTCAATTTGTGTTTCACAGAAGAAAGAAAGTCAAATAGACCTGAGAATGCATGGGGTATATTTTTTGGGTGGAGTATCATTTAGGTACCGCTTTAGTATCTTTCTGTTACACGTTCTAACAGTCAGGGACGTGCACAGACATTTTGAGGGGCAGGGGTTCAAGTGGAAAAAAGGGCACTTCTCATATTTATTTATTTATTTTTCTAAACAAAACGTTATAAATATATTAGGGGTGTGCGATATTGACAAAAAATATATCTCAATATTTTCTGGGATTTTATTGTTAACGATAATTAGATGATATTTTGCTGAGTGTGTTATTGTGCTGATAGATAA
>NW_015664685.1:483694-505005 GCF_001515625.1 Sinocyclocheilus rhinocerous
TACTGATTAACTATATGAAATGATATAAATATATACATTTCTGCCCCCATATCTTGAATTTTGTTATTCTAAATGCATTTTAGTAAACTGAATCATGCAGTGAAAGAACGTGCACTGGTCTAAACTTACTAGACGTCCTATTGCCTTAGCTAAACTTTAGCTAACTTACATGGTAGCTCTCATGAGTCATGGATGTTAGCAAGACAAATTAACTATAATTGCCTTTTGTCTTTTGGATAATTAGCTGTAAATTCAAGGCACAGGTAGCTTAGTCTTTTGTTCATCACCACTCACCTCCACACCAAGACAAATATACCTGGAAAGGGAGGAAGGGCTTCACTTCTGCGGCTCTCTGGCTGTCTGTGATGCGCATTTGTGCCGATCAATGTGTGCTACACTGCTGTGCTGCACGGAGACGCGGAGGGGAGAAAGTCTCAACATTTCCCGACCCGACCTGATATTTTGATTTTTTATTTGTTTGACGGGGAAAGCTGTGCGCAAACAGAAACACACACACACGCACACATATATTCATTTATAAAAAAATAAAATAAAAAAAAAACACTCCCCAGAAAAAAGGCCACTTTCTCTCGAGGAAGAAAAAGGGCAGGTGCTCAAGCCCCCTTTGATGTCTATGTGTGCACGTGCCTGCTAACAGTGGATTGGTAGAACATAAGTACAGTCAGTATTTATCACTTTATTACAGATTCATATATCACATAAATATCAGATTGCAAAAAAGGTTGTCAAATGTATAATTTGCATGTTTCCTACACCCAGTGTAAGTACATTTTTACCAAATTTACCAAGGATGCATTCAACTTTTAAGAAGAATAGCATTAATGTTAATAAATATATAAAAAAAAAATCAAATAAAATTTAAAAAGTCTAAAATCAAAACTCAGCCAACAATGATAGTTGGATATTTATATGTGACCATATAAAGCATGTTTTTAGGTTAACTGTCAACACATTTTCACAATGTATTCTTTTAAATAATGCTATGTATGGTTGCACTGAAACAAATAAAGCAGACAGAACATTTTAATTGTGCATGACTTTCAGTCTGAGGGGGTCTACTGAGAGGGGAATTAACCTTCTGTATCTTTCTAATTAAATTGTTTGCCATGATCAGACGAGAGCAACCCTTATCTGCATGTTGTGCTAAAATGTTATCCTGTCAAATGCAAACAGTAAAAGTGATGACAGGCAGCCTTGAATGGAGGTTCACAATGCTGACTGAAGCATGAAAGAGAAAACATTTCCATCATAAAATTTTTTTTGTGGAACATTTTTTTCCCCTAGTGGTTGATAAGGTGTTCTTAATGGTTGTTAGAGTTTTGCTAATGTGTTCGGGTTGCTTACTAATGCAAGTCAAAAGAGCCCACCCCCAAGTATCTATGATATTCTGGTCTCTAGATATGGCATGGGTTCCTTCTTCAAGTCTTGAGGATTTTTCACCCATTTAATCATCCACCAGTTGAATAGTCAAAACACTAAAAACGAAATAGAACACTTCTTCTTAACAAGCCATGTGATTTGAAGTATCATGTAATTGTGTAACACAAACATTGTGAGACCAATTACATGCCGACATTTAATACCTAGCATTAGAGGTTTATTCAAAAATGAAGGAGATCTATAATACATTGAGAAAGCTATCTTTTAGCATTCCCATTGACCTCAAGGGCATCTGATCAAGCGACTAAAGGAACAACAATTCAAGGGCTCTATTCAGTTTTCTGCACTCTCCTTTTTGCTGCGTCTGGTGTTGAATTATGCACACACACGCTATGAATATCAAGCTGTGTGCACTAACAACCAAAAGCCTGGCTTTGATTATAACATCCTTGTGTCAAAGGTAAAATACATGGTTGGGTTGCTCCTTTCTTGTGTGTGACTAAATCACAGAGGAGGATGATAATGGAAATTCTTACACTGAGTATGCTAATGAACAGTTGTTTAGAGTGTCGTTCAATGAAGATAAAGAGGTGTTTTTCATAATAATTTCAAGTGCAGTCAGATGCAAACCCAATTTGCACCTCATTGTGTGGCAACCAATTGTGTGTCTATTGAATGTATTGTGTACTTGGAAATTCATTGTACCTGTGAAAGATATTGCTGCTTACTTAGGCCCTAAATGGTTTAGCTTCTGTGTATTAAACAGATCTTTTATCATGCTACAATCCATCACGCTCTTTAAGGTTGCAAAACTCTGGAGTTTTGGTATAGTAGGATATCAAAGTCTACTATAAAGGAGGAGGAACATTTTTGCATTTGGCTCCTAAACTATGGAATATCCTTCCAGATAATGTTATTCCACTGAATCGGAATCTCTCATTTTTTCCCAAATTGTCTCACCTATTTTTGTTACACTTACAGTGGTAAAGCAGAAAAATGCTGTAGGACGGATACCTTTTTACTTGCATGTCAAACTCTATTTAACACACACTGTAAAAAATGACCGTGAATTTAACGGTAAAAGACTGTAAAAATGCTACAGTAAAAACCTGTTAAATGGTTAACGGTAAATTCCCCTACTATATATGGTGAAAAACTGTATTGGACATTACATGTATTTGACATTAATTTTACGGTAGTATACCGTTTTTGGAAGTGAAAAAGACCGTATAATTTACAGTGAATAACCGTAAATTGACATTCCCAGAATTCCATGTTACATGTTACATTTTAAATTTTATTTTTTTTGTTGAAATAACTATGTTTCTTCTTAGTTTTTTCTACAGTGCAGTTTCTGCTTGTTAGACTTTGGTAAGGCACGTCAAGTTTATTTGTGTAGCGTGTGTCCCACAACCCTCTGAAAGTGCAGAGCGGTAAATATGACGACATTAAATTAATATAATTAACTTGCGAGGTACAGTAGCGAGAGATTACACCAGTTCCAGTTTGTATCCAACCCAAATAGTAGCCGAGTAGTAATATGTCTAAATTAAATAAACAGCAGATAAAAAATACCTGGATGACTTTCTTTCTGGAGTGACCATCCAGTATACATTTTACTACCCCCATGAGGCCACAGGAAAGCAATTGTGAATGGCAGTGAAGTGATGCAACTGACGCCATACTAGGTCATAGGACAGTGACAACATGGTGGATATAGATATACAGACATTCATACTATAAAGAACATACTTTTATGTTTCATAGTAAATTTCAAACCAAATGTACCTACATATACAGTAGGCAATTTCAGACGCAGCTCTGGAGTCTCTACTAACAAGCCAGTGAGTTGGGTGAGATGTGTTTGTTTGATGCTACAGTGGGGCCCCGAAATAGCAGCGATCTGGGGACCCAAAACTTATATGTGACTGTAAAATCTGGCCCTGGATTCTACACTGAAAAGTAAAATGTTTCATCCAGCATTAGTGTGTGCTCTATATTATAATGCCTATTAGTGTATTAGAGCAACCAATAAAGTGGAAGTTGCTTTGAAACTATACTTTGTCAAGCTACATTTTTATTATTACAACAAGCTATTCATAGGTAGCCACACTAAACGGTAACAAAAAGTAACTACATTACAAAACTTGATCAAACTTAGTGGTCTGGGGTTTAGCATTTTCTGTTGGTTGGTAGTTAGGCAACTACTTAGGCAGCTGATCATGCTCTGCACCTCCATCGGATAACCCAACATCCCAATTGCATAAATGTAAAAGTTTTTCACACTTCCAAACAGTAACTATTTTACTTATGAAATTGACAGCTCCCATTAAATGTCATGATTAATGTTCATTGTGGAATCCCTGAAGGAAATCTCTGAGGATTCCTCTTGTTGAAAAAAAGAAAGCATGGAATAAATAAATTATGAGTTTAAAAGTAAACGAGTGATTTGCAAAAAATGCCAGAACGCTGTTGATGCCAGAAAGAGTTTGTGTATGAAGATAACCTTATAGGTCCCCTGAAATGCTTAGAAACATGCAGCTTTACTCTATGTGTTGACATCATTTTAACTGAAACAGGAAGACAGGGCGGGACATATCAAGCAGACATATTTTTAAAATAGCCAATAGCGTTCGATTATATCACAGCTTGGGCTAGAGCCGTTGAGCTCCGTAAAGCCGCAGTTGACAGGGTATGCCAGCCACAATCTCATCCATATTGCTATAAAATATAGCATTCTGTGTAGAATTCAAATAGCTCCGATACATTTTGTAGTCTGCGCCGACTCGCGCATGTGATCCGCTCCGTGCTATCGTGTCTCTGGACCGGAGCAGAGTGTGTGTGCGGTGCGGTGGTTAGCGTGACACAGCGGCGAAACCAGACTTATTTTTTTCCTCAATGGAAAGCATATTTACACTGTTTGAATCGTTCCCTGTCCCCTATATAGTGCACTACGTGCCATTCACTGTACAGAAAATACTAATTCTGTGGACAAATGACCGTTTTCAGCCGCGGCTTCAGCGTCTATTTTATAGTGTAGGGGGCGGGCGCTTCGGATTCTAGAGAGCATTTGATTGGACAGAAAGTTTGATGAGAACCTGAAGTACGATGTGACGTCAAAAAAAAAATCGTTGAGCCGTTTTGGCGGAAGTGACGAACTGCAAGCTTTGAATGCTTATATCTTCTAAATGCGAATTTTGTCACTGTTTTGGAGCACACTGACTTATAGATAACCTTAAGACTAACATATTGATACTAACACCCAAAAAACTTTAATTTTGATTTCATGGGGACTTTAACACCAGTGCATGTAAAATGACTGAAAATTAATTTGGAAAAGGCCTCACATTTTTTCAAGTAATTATACCCTTTTTACAGTTTAAAAAAAAGAAAATTTGACATCTGGAAACATTTTATTCTTCTGTTATTCATCTGTCTCCATGAAGGAAAATGTAGAACTTTCTAGGAAAGCAATAATAAACAATTGTTAAAATCTGGCTAATGTTAAGTGAATACTAAGTACAAATGATTCTAATTGTGATGTGCTGTGTGCCATACCAATAACTTTGGTATTCAACAGGTATTCAAGAGCTGTATAAATGAGACAGTATTCAGTATAATTCCAAAAAACTATACATTTTATATTAAATGTACTAAAATAAGCATTTTCAATGTTTAAAAGGAGCGGATATATGTAACATTATCTCGATTTGTAATGTAATTGTACTAACACCATTCAAAACCCATTATTAACATTACCCACAATAGCATTACCATCTATACAGCTTCATTGAGCATATGGCACCACAGTATTAAGCAACAGCCTGTGATTGAATATCCCATTTCTTGTCTAATAATTTTCAAATAACTCTTATTTTACTTACAAGCCTTACTAAACGTGTTTATAGCTTTTCACAATACTGTAGTAGACCAACCACTACAGAAAATCACGTGTTTGTAGAAATGAAATCATCATGGCTACACAGTGTACAGCATTAAGTTTCAACAGTCATTTCTGGGATTTGCTCTGCAAGTTACAATTTAGCTCATTTAGACTGTATAAAAGACAATGATACTTAAGCATTCAACAGAAACTGTTACATTTTAAATAGACCACTGGATAAACTCCATGTGGGATGCACATAAAATGAAACAACTCAAAAGGTTTTCCAGGATTTCCAGGTGATTATAAAGAACAAGAACGTGGATCACTGCACAAGCCAATCATTTGGAGGTTCTGAGCTCTTAACATCTGCCTGGCGATCCAGGGGCCCTCTGATTCAGTGGCAAAAGCTCCTGGCACAATATTAGTCTTTTCTATGTTGATTTTCCATGTCCAAGAAGAATCCTTTCAGCTGACTTCCCAGAACTCTAAGTAAGCAGACTGACAGATACAAATCATTTTGCTCTGCTGCTGTTAACTGTTAATACTACCAGCTGGCAGTCTGTCTCTCTGTCTGTCTATCTTGCAAGATCTGTTGAATGACAGTGCTCTGTGTACTTTGTGTCTTATATAATATTGTGTGTAAGAGTATAGAGTGATACGAAGTCAATACAATTAGAAAGGATCTTACACAGGTTCAAAAAAGTAAATCCAAGACAAATAGCAACAATTACTGAGGTTATTTTATGGAATAAGCTTGAAAACGAAAATCTGCAAAAAAAAAAAATGTTACGTTTAGCAAAATGTTTAAAAAATAATAGTCTAACAAGGTACACTGTAAAAAATTACCGTGAATTTAATGGTAAAAGACTGTAAAAATGCTACAGTAAAAACCTGTTAAATGGTTAACGGTAAATTCCCCTACTATATACGGTGAGAAACTGTATTGGACATTACATGTATTGGACATTAATTTTACGAAAATTGAAAAAGACCGTATAATTTACAGTGAATAACCGTAAATTGACATTCCCAGAATTCCCTGTGTTACATTTCAAATTTGATGTTTTTTTGTTGAAATAACTGTTTCTTATTATATAGTTTTGGATATTAGGGTTGTGTGTTACACCTAATGTTGTTAAATGAATGTTTATTGCATGACTTCAGTTTCATGTGGGTTACCATGATGGTAATGAATGAGTACCATGAATGACACTGTGCACCTTCTATATATGTTATTATTTAAAAGCAAAGCTGCTGTATTTATGTTTGTGATTGCGATATTGTTTATTAGAAACATATTTTCTTTGTGTTGATTTATGAAAGCTAGAGCATGAGCTTGGGGGTCCTATAGATCAGCACCCCCACAGTAGCAGTGTCAAGCACAACATCCCACGGGACCATGTCTGGCTCCACGGGGTTGGGTGACATCATTAATGGAGGCCTGGGCAGAAGCACAGCTCCTGAATAATTTATGTGCTCTGCTTTCAGCTCTGTTATAATCTGGCAGCATTCATGCAGGCAGGGACCTTCTCGCTAAGTGCATTAGGATCAGAGTAGAGGAAACTAGACTTTATTGACTGAATCCAATCAATAAGTGCAGCTGCTGTGTGCGTGAGGTGAAAACAAGACATTTTGGGAATTGAAGTCAAGGCTGGGGTATAACCGAATTAAATTAGCACCCATCGCTCAAATGTTTGACTTTATAGTTTGAGTTCGCTGTATTATTTGAGCTGCTTTAATGAAATCATGTTGGTGTTGAGTGACAGAAGCTCCTGCATCAGGTTACAAGGCAAATTAGTCTAAAATAAGACAATGGGGATGTACAGAAACAAAATACAAGTGAGAGGAAATTTGATTCTTTTATTATGGTGTCTATTTTGAGATGGTGTACAAACGAGACAGATTTTCTTATGGCTCATGAGAATAAACCTTGTGAGGTTGTGTCCTTCATAAAATCAATTCATGAATTAAGGATTGCATCATTCATGGTGGCAGCTTTAGACAGAATATCCATTGATAAATAATGAATAAATCTTTTGTTTATGAAAGAAAATAATAATTTTGATGCTGAGAATCCTGCACAGCACTCTCTGGAACAGCACATGACCCAGAGGACAGTAGAGATGACCAAGTGACCCTGAGTACTGTGTACTAGCACAAACAAAAAGCTTATTTTTGAAGATTGATAAAAGTAATGCAATGTGTTAAGCAGAAGAAAAAAAAACTTTGCTTTTCTGGATGGTGTTTTTGCTTTCACAGTCATGATCACTAAATACTTTTGTATTTATTTATTGCAATAATGATTATTTTATTTTTGTACTTGCAGACAGGAAACGTAATGGCTGAGCAATCATCATCAAGTATTTCAGAGAACTGTGTAATAAATATAGAATACATTTCTTTCTTTCTCTCTCTCTTTTTTTTTTTTTACATAGTCTAATGTCCAAGAAGTGTGATATGACATCATCATATCTCCTTATCATTAAAGGGGTCATATGATGCTTTTTTAAAGATCATTATTTTGTGTATTTGGTGTAACAGAATATGTTGACATGCTTTAATGTTCAAAAACCACATTATTTTTCAAATACTGTACATTATTGTAGGTCCTATATGCCCCGCCTCTCTCAAACGCTTCGTTTTCTACAAAGTCCCTCCTTCCGACAAGCGCAGTCTGCTCTGATTGGCCAGCTGACCCAGTGCATTGTGATTGGCCGAACACCGCAAGCACTCGTCGGAAATATAACGCCCCTTACCATAATCGCGAGCTTCATCTTTCAAAATAAATGTAAAGACAGAGCCCGAAAGGGGAACAGAGTCGCGTGACAGACACAGTGATGAAGCTGGTATGTGTTTGCAGTACACAAGCCACGGTTAAGACAGCTGACTCCACTTTGATGTGACCCTGTCTCTCTCTCTCTCTCTCTCTCACACACGCGCCCCCGCGCACACACACACACACACACACACACACACACACACACACATGAGCCGTTTTAGGGGGGCGTGGCAGAGTCTTAACTTTGATAAAGAATATCTCTTTGGTTTTGAGACTTTAGCCTTTGCAACTTCAGGGATCTTATCTATGCACAATCAGCTTGTAACACTCCAAAGAGAAAGGAAAACTTGAAATCGCATCATATGACCCCTCTAACATAGCTGCAGAAAATGTTTCTTCACCCCAAAAGAAGGGGAAATGTAAATTTTGATTTAGAATATGAGGTGCCAGACATCTGTGTTTATATATAGGGATTGCAGCTAAATGATTCAAGACATGTTTCAACAATACGCCCGTGATTACAGAACTCTTTATGGGGTCAGTGCAGAGTCAATGGACTCAATACAATGCCACCCATTTAGATCTATAAACTTTGCTGTCCTTCCCCCAAATGAAGGTTTTGGAACTGCTAACTTACTAGTTACATTTTGTTCAATTTACAAAAACAGCTTAGGTAAACCATGGTTAATCATGTACATTGCAGTGGTATTCTCTTGTGCATGATGCCAGGATGCTGCTATGTGGTTGATAAGGTGGTTTTTACGTGTTGCTATGCAGTTAGTTCTGGATGGTTGCTAGGTGATAACATACTGGTTCAAATTAAGAGCCTACCTTTCACTCTCTTTTATCATCTGGTAAGCGAAAAGGTCTGAAAAAGCAATAGCACACCTCTCCTCAGCAATCTGCACAATTTTAGGTATCTTTTACAGTGCATGACAAGTTGCTTAATACTGAGTGTTTGCTCAAATCAAACAAATACTTACTAATAAGTATTAACAGTCCGTGCTAAATGCAAATCAAACTCTATGCAATAGATGCTGTCAGTTACTACAGAAAATAATTTAGACAAATACCTCAAACAACAGATGTCTATGGAACAAGCATACAATGGAGTAGTTCCACTCTATACATAAATAATACATAGTTCCATTGTAAATACATTTTTGTATACACTGTTTCTACAAACTGAGGTATGAGTTGAAATTATTATTATTTATATGCTGTTAATAGAGATTATTTAACCTGGAATATCCCTTTAAAGATTGCTTTAGAAAATAGTGGTGATTCTATTTCCTTTAATAAAAATTGTAGCGCTCCAAATAGGAAAAAAAATCATTTTACTGCAGGTGCGTAGAGCCAAGGAGATACTTGAAAATGAACAAAAAAGTAGCTAGAAGGACACTGCATCCAATGCAGACTGGAAAAGTCTAGAATTATTATTTTTTTTTAAATAAATTTCATTGTGCAAAAAAGTGCGTGTGAGTTAAAAACAAATGGACACGAGCAAGCAGACGTTTCAGCACATTGCTATCTTCAGTGCTCGCTTTACAACATACATTCACCCTTTTTGTAAGTAGATTGACAATTAGGGACAATCAGCTGAATTCAATTAACACAGGTAGACCTCAATTATCCCATGTAAAGCTCCAAGAGAGTCTGGTTGTGTTTTTCTAAACTTTTCCAGTCTGCATTGGATTCAGTGTGCGGCTAGCTACTTTTTTTGTTCGTTTTCAAGTTTCTATGTTCTTTGAAATCCCTCAAACACAATAGCAGAGGCTTGGTTTGAATGTAAAAGTAGAAGTGTGCCATTTTACAGTCAGACAGAAAAGTCACATTAAGCCTTTAAGTTGAGGAAAGTTCTGCCTACTTAACTTTAGAAACCAGAGGCATCATGAACTTAATTAGTTTGAAGAGTCACCAGTCACAGTCCTGGCAGACATCTTTCCCTAAGCATTATCACAGGAAGAAAAAAAAAACGCTTGCTAACAAATTAAATAAACTAAAATGAATTCAATCTGAACTCAACAACCATTTATCATCATGCATTTTTTTTGTATGGCAAAGCTTTGATAGGTCCATACATATATCAAATATATTTGTAAATAAAACATATCAAATATGATATATTCTTGAAGTTCAAAATCAAACATTTGGAAAATTAATTCAATCTGAACTCAACAACCATTTATCATCATGCATTTTTTTCGTATGGCAAAGCTTTGATAGGTCCATACATATATCAAATATATTTGTAAATAAAACATATCAAATATGATATATTCTTGAAGTTCAAAATCAAACATTTGGCTCAGTAATCCAAGGGGCCTTTTGCCTTCCATTTGCATAGTCATGATGCTTCTGAACACGACAGTTTTAAAGGGATCATATGATGCGAATTAAATTTTTCCTTTCTCTTTGGAGTGTTAAAAGCTCTTGGTGCATAAAGAAGATCTGTAAAGATGCAACTTTCTTAAACCATGTCTTATCTTGTTTTTCAGTAAAAACCTCTAAGCATCCTTAAAAAAGTCACAGTTTTGAAAAACAAAGCTGTAATTTTGAGATATAAAGTCAGAATGTGAGATATAATTTCACAGTTTTGAGAAACAATAAAAAGACAAATGTATTTAAGAAGCAAATTCCACAAGACATATTTTATTAAGTGATAAATATAAATTTTTACATTTTATTACCTTCCTCTAATTATCCTCCAACTTATGTACTCTTTCTTAAACCATGTCTTATCTTGTTTTTCAGTAAAAACCTCTAAGCATCCTTAAAAACGTCACAGTTTTGAAAAACAAAGTTGTAATTTTGAGATATAAAGTCAGAATGTGAGATGATATAATTTCACAGTTTTGAGAAACAATAAAAAGACAAATGTATTTAAGAAGCAAATTCCACAAGACATTAAGTGATTTTATTAAGTGATAAATATACATTTTTACATTTTATTACCTTCCTCTAATTATCCTCCAACTTATGTACTAGCTTATACTTGGAACTTGGCATTGTGTACTGCAAATATTGCTGCCTCTTATAATAAACAGTTTGCAGTGTTTCTAATTTATAAGTCGCTTTGTTAAAAACATTTGCTAAATGGCCGTGTGACTGTATTGTACATGTAACTCAATGTGGGATGATGGTTTACAGTTACATTATCAAGGCGTGCTCTCTGGATTTTATAAAAATGAGTTATTCCTTATAATAGTCCAAAAGCGCATTGAAAAGTGTATTTCATATAGATTATTTAGACATTTTATGTGAGATTCCAAATTTTCAGAGGTGCTACATGAAGTGGGCTTAAATAAACACAATGAAAAGAACTTGGAGACCTTCACATGCTATTATTGTTCTCAGGTAAAGTGTTATTATCATAACCATGTAACCTGTCATGTTAAAATGTAACCAAATCCTATTTATTTTCATATTAAACATTGCAACAGACATTTATCACTAAATTTGGGGGTCTTGAGTATGAAAAATTATATTACTTAAAATATATCATATTAATGCCATGGGGCTTTTGAATGCTTGATTCTGATTGGTTGACAAAAGTTCCAGGGTGTGTAATTATTTTTCAGTAAACGCAAAACTATGAAGTACTTTCAGGTCTGTCGACCGCATTGCTTCAACAAATTGTTTCAGTTACATCAAAGTCCTTACAACAGCAAATTAACCAAAACCAACAAAGACGCTGACTAAGCAAATAAATATGACAATACAAACAATAGTATAAAAAATATTTACCTTTTATGCACTGCATTAGTCTGCATATTACTGGCTCAAGCCTCTGTTACTTGCTTTAGAAGTTACATTTTTTTACTTTCAAATATCATTACATTTTCATTGCTGTGTGTACATTTTATGAATTTAATAAATATATTTTTTTAAATTGTGGATGAACAGTTTTTATAAAAGCAATAAGCCCTGTAAAGCCGTGGTTTACAATGAATTTAGAACAGCTATGGACTCCGCATCAAGCCAAATAACTCCTCTTAGCTGTTCTAAATGAACTGTAACCCATGCCTTTTGGCTTTACTGCTTTAATAATTCAACGGCCCATCAACAGTAAGCATGCACACTAACTGCCAGGCCATGTATGACAAAGAATATCAGTTTTATGGATTTGCTAGGTTATATCCTTGATTTACCATGCCAAGGGTTAAGGTTATGGTTAGAACTACTGTATGTCTTGGCAAAAATGTTGATCAAGGACCAACAAGAAAGAAACATGTCGTACTAGTCGATATCATGTCGTAAAATTACCATTCATTGTTTTATAAAAAGTTGGATATGTTTTAACAAGTCTGTATTGGGCATTAACATTTATAAAGAACTAATTTCAGGGCCAAATCAATTTGTAAAGTAGAGTGCTTGTGTGAATTTCCTTCATATGATCATTTTGCTTTGGGAACGTTTGTGGTAATGTAATGCAGACAAACAATGGTGTACAATAAAACATCCATTTTAGAGCTTGAGCTGAATTGTTGAACTGCAGCCCTATGGCTCTTCTTTTCACGAGGAATCTGTCTTGTAAACTGATCTCACTGGCCAGTCATGACCTCAGCGCGCAAGTATGAGTACTCAGCCCGGACCTGCATTTACCAGCGCAGCCTGCCAGAGAAACTGAGACTCATTATCACCGGTCCCTGAGGAGCACAACCACTAAGGGTGGAGCAAAGGAGATGAGTCCTTCCCTCTTAAAGGACGAAACCTTCATAGTAAATATGGGAAGCAGCAGCTGTGTGCACATCCTAGTGCCCAAATAGGAGAGATTTTGACAAGCTGCCATACAGTCACAAGTAATATGGTAATGAATAATGTGGTTTTGAGCCAAAAATCCAAGTATAAAAAGGTGGCAGATTTTACTTGAAAGTTTTTGGAACAAGGGTATTTTTCATAAATGTAAGGTCAGAGCAAGCTTGTAATGTTTTTAATACAACTGATTTATTACAATATATTTTGGCCAAATTAATGGTTTGATTTATTTTGTCACATTTTACATTTTTGTTGCTGGAGACTATAGCACCAGTCTCTCCTACAGGCTATGTTCAAAGTCTAACCTATAGTTTTGTTTAGCTTAATGCTATTGTGTATCACACTGCGCTTTTTAGATTTAACTAGATTTAGTTAAACGTTTACTGGGAAACGTCAATACTGTTGTACACAGAAAAAGAATATGCACGTTTGTATGTATACAGTACATTTATTTTTGTAGCAATGTATGTAAAAAAAAACGTTCTTTCTTGCATCTGACAGATTTTGACAGTTGAATGTTTTTTTTTTTTGCATGCAATGGCTCACACAATAAAAGAAAGTTTAGAAGTTGTGAAGAGTATGACCATTTCAACAGGAATCAGCTCATCAGTTTTGATTAGCAAGCCACATTAATTTAGTTACTGAACAAATGCAATTTACTTAAATATGACATTCAAGTCTGAAGTGAATAACAAGCTTGATGTTCAGAGATCTAAATTGAACGTTTTAAGGGACAAAATGCTAATTCAAGAATTGAGCTAAAGCAACTGAGCAGAGCTGTAAATGATGGTTAAGCTGTTGGAAATGCAACCAACCCAGAGACAGTCACCATAAACCTGCCATACATTAATATTCTCTGTGAGGTTCTTTTAAGGTCTTGGATGAAATGGCTTCATAGCATAGTAAGCTTCTTAGGGCTTCCAATGAAAATTATATGTGTCCTTGGGGTCTGTCCATTCAGGCTGACGCTGAATGTATATAGGTCTACCAAACAACAGTGAGAGGGGCGATCGACGTTTTCACAATGCGTGAGTTAAATCAAACAATTGTTTTTTAAACAATAGAAATAAACAGTAAAAACAGGAGACCTGAGCATAAGAACGACCTATAGGCAATAAACGTTAAAAAGTAACAGTGATATAAACGTGTTCACTCAATCATATATAAAACATTAAAAAGCCCCTTGTTTACGTCTGCGAAACGCATCTCACATGATTAAAAGTGAACGGTCGCCACCTACAGGCCAGTAGGTGCACTACATTTCACCGAAGAGCCTCCTTCAGCTGTTAAAAACAGTTTTACTTTGTAAAACAATTTGTACTTGCCGAGTAACTTACCTTGAAATGGTCAACAAACACACTTTTCCGTGAGCACTTAATTGAATCCTGTTAATTACATTAACGCAAAAGAAAACTGTACTTGAACGATATTTGACATTTTTGTTAACTGTACTTCACTTCTTAGAATAAATTGTATTGCTGCATTCCTCATTGGCAAGTCTAAATATCTAAAACGCAAGATGCAAGGTCAGAAACGGCACGTTATGGAAAAGTTAATGGAATCACTACAGCCAGCTTGCTTTATGTATTTATTCATTTTATTAACTCAGTAGCAAATTAAGAAATCACAGATGACTTTTTTTTTTTATAAAGCTGAACAGTCTGGCTTTGTGAAACAGATCAAACTAATTAGTTCAATAAATGGGATTGCTTTGCAGATCAAGCAAAAGAAAAAATAAAATCACTCAATGTTAAAAAATTAGCTTCAAGCAGCTGGATTTGGCTAATTGAAAGGAAGCATGAAGCATGGCCCCAACAAGAGTCAACTGAAACAATGGAAAGAACTATATATAACTCCAAGAAGGATATTCAATGTGTGCAGCAAAATACATGCATGCTGGTGATTCCTAGTAAACCATTTCTAAAATCTGATGCAAAAACAAACAAAAAAATAAGTCAAGGCAAACACTGGTAGACTATATTGCATAGTCTACCAGTATTTGCCTTGACTTCTACTATTTTTATAGCAAAGCATCAAAACAGTAGTTCAAAAAAAAAAAAAAAAAAAAAAAAAAGGGAAGAAATACAACTTGAATCGTGAATACAAATCCTCATAAGCTGTCCTCCATCAACCACTGAATGGAATTAATGAATATTTGGAATCAGAAGACAAGGTTATCACTGAATTTTCTCCAAGTTTACAGAAACATTACTGTTTACGAAAATTTGAAATCTGATAAAATGAAGGGGACTTACATAAAAATAAAAGCTAAAGAGAAAGCCATGAAGTGTGGATGATAGAGAAATACAAACTTGCATGAGACAATGAACCGTTAACTTTTGTCTGGTACCAGCCAAATGAAACTGACTAATTTAAGAATTTCCCCCATTCATTTATATGGGGGAATAGGTTACGTAAAGGGCAAGTGAGATGGCAAAACCTCAGCTAATACACAGTATATTGAAACTCGAGTCGATTGAACAGGATAGTTATAATCATTTTGCAGGACAAAAAGATCTTGCCACAAAAAAAAAAAACTACTACTCTTAAGTAGTCTAATCTTGGTTTAGAACGATTGACTCCATAAAATCACTACTTGTTTTGAAGAACTTTTCACAAGTGCAAAAAAAATTAAAACCCACCATATTGCAACTTATGAAAAGACACTGCTTGAGCCTTAAAATGTTTATTTCAAAACAAAAATGTACAAGGTTGCATAAACACTTTGAACCATCAAATCACCTTCTCAGTACATGGCAGTGCAGATAAAAATCTGTAAAAATCGCACACAATAAAAGTAGCAACAGTAAAAAGCATGCATAAGTTAGTTTTTTTCTTTACAAGACAGCACACAGTGCTTAAGTCTCTTTAACAATCCCACACTACGAGACCTGCTTGGCCAGGTCCTTGACCAAGGATGACTTAAGCTGAGAAATTGAAGCAATTCTCATCTGCTTCTGACTGGAGTACTTGTTCTTCACAGCCTGGAGAAGCAAACAAACACTCTTCAGTGGGTCTCATTAACAAAACATCTAGGCACCAAACAACTACTTGAACCAAGCTTTGTGTCAGGCTGAATCCACTCACCAGATGCTTTGAAAGCCCCTCATTGACTCTCACAACATTTCTGGCAATTTGCTGCATCACAGGAACCAGGGAGTCTTCAGTGTAGCCCATATAATGTTGAAGAGTAGGTGTCTGCAAGCATCAAATAGAAGTGGTCAGGGAAAGAAAAAAAAAAAAATAAGGCCTAAGAACTTACCCAGTCACCACAGTTGAAGACCTTCAGAGTGAGGGCATAAGCTGCACTAGCGATCTGGGAGGGAGGAAAGTGGACCATATCATAATCAACCATGGTGAGCTCCAGGAAGTACTTGGCCAGTGTGTGATGCTCTGCAGTAACCTGCAAAACAAATGGTATTTATGCTGTGAGAACATGCAACTTAACAGAAGAGCTACTAAAAGGAGTCCGATAAACCAGCTTACGTCGCCAATCTTGGAGGCTCTCCTAAGGAATTGTAGTGGCAGAGGTCTCCCAAAACTGAAGTCGAGGACTCTGAGGATTTTCATCTCCATCTCCCGGATCTGACCAGTAGTATAGGCACGGTCAGTCACAAAAGCAAAGTCTGCAATCTCTGGTGGGTACATCTCTTCATACTTTGAGGCAATGAACATGGCTGTTACACCAACAAGCTGGAGCTGCTTCTTTGGAACTGGATGATCCTGATTGAAGGACAAGTGTAGGCCATTGAAAAACAAGACAACATTACACAACAAAACCAAAACCGGAAGAGAACCCACCTGAAGGAAGCGATCAATTACTGCGACAGTCATATACATGGTCTCCTGAAGCAGCCTAAACTTAATTTGTACTTGCACAAGCCAGTCAATAAGAATTGCACGCATATTTCCTGTAACTTCAGTTCCTTCCAGATATTTTGGCCTAACAGCTTGCTCGGTCTATAAGAGAAGCGGAGAAGCTCAACACCTTGCTAAAAGCAACAAAACAAACTGATACAGCATCATATTCTTAGCAAACCTCAAGCTGACGGAGATACAAATAGATGTCCTTGACATATTCACTGCAAAGCATAGGATTATCATAATCATCAGCATCCACATCCTTGATATTAAGCAGAACATCAGAGAACACCTGACACAGATCATCCGAAGCACAGCCAGAGGTCTCCATGGGAACAGGAGAGGAGGGCTCGGACAAAATCTGCAATGGAAAACCAAAGTGAATGCTTGTGCATCAAAGTAGAACTGGCACATCAAGAATTCAGAATATAGTAACATCTGAACATCTCGGGGCCAGAAACAGTGAGCATTGACCCCTGCTGGTGGATACTACAACTACACAGCAGTGAGCAGGTTTCCCCTAATGAGATCCACTCAAAAGTGAAATTACACAAAGCACAAGCAGTTCATTTTAATATAGGTTACAACAGAGCTTACTTTTGGATTGAAATTTTGCCTTGACTATTTTGCTGCACTGGAGTGATGACAAATATGGTAGTCTGTCATGTACTACAAGGGTGACCAGGACTAAGCTACAGCGATAAATTGTAAGTTTAAAATCTACACTAGGCCTGTTGCAATAATCAATATATCGACTTATCGCACATATACATATATATATATATATATATCCATGACCTCAATCATTTTTGGTGACGCAATATATATTTACTTAAATTAATGTCACCATGTTTTGTACATTCCACTTGCGCCTGTGTCTTTTGCAGCTTCTCGTACATAACATGTAGTCATGAGGTGCTAGTTCAAATTTAAAAAATGCTTCTACAAACAGAGTTTCATCTGCAGATATGATCTTGTTTAGGGCAATAGTGTGCACCCTTAATTTACAGAGAAAAGGTCAGGAAAAAAAAATAAAAATCTGTAGATGGAAAAATCTCCATACAAGTTACTTGTGCATTTTTCTTGCTACTTTGCACTTTTTGTTAAAAAAAAAAAAAAAAAAAGTCATTTGGAAGTGTGTAGGCCGTCTTGCATTATTATGCTGTTACATTAAAAAAAAAACAAAAAAACCCAATTATTTCTGGGGTAATATATCGCACAACAAAAAGTTATCGTGACAGGCCTAATCTACACAACCAAAACCAAACACACAATAGCCCCATCCATTGAAATAGGCCAGGAAATTTGGGAACAGATACTACACCATTTAGAAACAGGTCCAAGAGGCCCCCCTTCCTATACAAAACAGCCACAAAGGAGTGCAGATATTACAGAAGCTTCAGTAGATCTTTCCCTTTGGTGTGGTTTAGTAAGCTGCACTTTTCCATACTGACCATCTACTGCTCACCTGAACGTCATGCTGAACTTTAGGAGACACCTTTTTGGGCTGTTGAACCACAGGTGCCTTCTCAGCCACAACCTCCACCTTGGGTGCAACCTTCACCTCCTGTTTTAAGTTGTACAACATAGGTCAGACAAAGAAAGACTATTGAAACCAATGCCCGGAGAAGACAGAACGCAGTTAACGTACCTTCTTCCTCAAAGCCTGTCGTGTCTGTGGATTGTTGCCAATCTCCCCCAGCGCGGCCCGAGGTCTGAGTCCGGGCTTGTTCGCTACCGCTGCTTTTCCGGGCAGAGCGCTCTGATTCTCGCTGCTGGCCAGGCGGGTGTTCTACAAGAGGGTCACAAATTAGTTTCGCATGAAGAGTGAGCTGGTGTAGTGTGTCGATAAATTAAAAGACGGAGCAGGATCAAGTTTGAATGCCAAACAAACTTGAGTTCACACGTACTAGTTACACGAGGACAGAAAGTATGGACTACTAGTAAAAAACAATTACAAGAGCACCAAAGTAAGCGAAACATGCTCTTTAAAAAAAAAACAAAAAAAACATGTGATTTTAGTGTTACTTTTACGCAAAACTTGCATTGGAAGTTATCGAATATCATAAGAGTGAACTATGAACACGTAAAACAGCACGCTAACATATTAACGTGCGAGATAAGGGACATATTTCCGGGATTATTATACCAATTAAAAACAAAACAGAAACAAAAGGGTGAACTTTATCGTCATGCAATAAATGCATTATGACTAAAACAATCAAAAACACTTTAAAAACAACTTACCCTTGTGACACGGAGAGCCATTATTATTATTTTTTTGGAAGCTCGTTGCTGCGACTCGGTGAACAAACTGATTGATTATACTCAAGCGAGCTCGATATAACCCTGAATCTCCACCGTGGTTTAAATTGTCGCTCTTTCGAACGTGATTCGCTGGGTTCGAAAATCATTGCTATATGATTGGCTCAGTCTCAGCTGCTTTCAATGCGTTACCTGGACAACTCATGACCACGTGACGCCCAGGGGCGGGGATACCAGTCGAACATGTTCTTCTTGTAGTTTACTGTAGTTTTGTGTGCTTTCCACCACTGCCATCTTTTGATGTGGAGCGCGTGTGGCTGCAACTGCGTTACCTAAATACACTTTTTTCACCACACAAACTTTGTTCTTAAATAATTTGTATTTCTACAATATTGCTCAGACCGAGAACCCAACTTATGCTCCTCTTATGTTTATAACTACTTGATACTTTTCACTACTTTTTAAATTCTATTAAGAGTATAATTATTCATAATGAAAATAAACTGTTAAATGATAATACTGTTTACTGCTACTATTAGTAATGCAATTTAATAATATAATTTGTATGAACTTAACTGCACATACCACTCTAATATTATAAGGCTAACTGAAACTTTAACTGACAATAAGTACTTTTGTTGATGTGTTGTTGCACATTAGACAAATAAATATTGACTCGACCTTTAGCTTTCTGACCAGTTCATTTGTCATTGGTGGTTTGAGACACATACTCAAGTGTTTGAGTTTCCTTCATGCTATTAGAATATATATGTGCCTTCCCTTTAAACATTACTAACAATTTAAATAAATAAATGGTTATCATCAAAATAAGTTTTTTTGTTTCTTCATTTATTTCTGATATGTAACTGATATGTGTATAATGAAATTTTATATATGTGTAGTGTAAAAACAAGTGCTTGTAAATAGAAATGATAGGAATGTGACAAGAATACAATATAAAATATTTTAACACAAAAACATTTTATTATAAAAAAAGCAAAAGCAAATTTGTGCTCATAATATAATATTTTATTGTGTTTATAACAGTTAGGAAAAAGACAGAAACTGTCGTAGACATCATAAAATAAGTTTTTTATAAAAAAAAAAAAAAAGTAAAATTACATCTTAAATCCCTTTATTTCTATGTGTTAAAACAGCAGTTTACATGATACATGTGCCATCTTTATAATATTTCATGGACTCCATCTGTAGTGTCATGGTTAGAACTTCATGGAATCCAGTGCTTAGGCCAGACATGTGCTGGAAGTAGGCTTCTTTTTCCAACTGAATAGTCAGATTGTTAACACCGGCATCTTTCAACACGGCAGACACCTGAGAACAATTTCAGCGGAAACAATATGAATCGGTCAGTTAGTTACACACTTTGTAATTTATGTCCACAACAATAAAACCAGAACAAAATATTAGAAACTATTACATCTAATTAAATGTCTAACCCTTTGGTAAAATGGTAATAAAAGCCTTGGAAAGCAAACTAATTGCTGTAAACTAGTAAACAGGCCATGTTTAAGATGCAGCATTCATACCTGTTGAATAACTCGCTGTTCCACTACATCAGACATGAGTTGGAGATGGATGGTTCCAGCAATGACACTGGCGGAATGTCTCCAGAAGTGTGGATCACGGTAGGATAAAACACCTTCGATTTTCTGAATCTGTGACGAACAAGCAAGCATTAAATAAAATGGAATGTAAAGCTTTCAATTTGGTAATCCAAAGTTTTAAGCTACATTACAGATTAAAAGCTTGGAAAAATAACAATTTCTTCAGTCTCTTATGCTCACCAAGACTACATTTATTTGATCAAAAATGCAGTAAAAACAGTAATATTGTGAAATATTATTACAATTTAAAAGTGCTCAGGCTGATTTGGTACTCAGGAAACATTTCTTATTATTATTATCAATGTAGAAAACAGTTTTAGTTGCTTAATATTTTTGTGAAGACCATGATACACTACCATTCAAAATTTGTGGTTAGCAATGCTTTTCTGTTGAACTACTTATCAAAGAATCCTGAAAAACATTCTTCATGGCTTCCACAAAAATATTAAGCAGCAAAAACCATTTTCAAAAATGACAATGATAAGAATCAATATTAATAATTGAGTACCAATAATAATTGATTGCACCACATCGGCATATTAAAATCATCTCTGAAGGATAACATGACAGTGAAGACTGAAGTAATGGCTGCTGAAAATTCAGCTTTGCCATCACATGAATAAATTACATTTTAAAATATATTAAAATAGAAAACAAAATAGTTCTTTTAAAGGGGTCCTATTATGCTTTTTCAACTTTAGTTAGTCTGTAATGTTGCTGTTTGAGCATAAAAAAG
>NW_015664685.1:505373-508292 GCF_001515625.1 Sinocyclocheilus rhinocerous
AAGTCAAGTCAAGTCACCTTTATTTATATAGTGCTTTTAACAATACAGATTGTGTCAAAGCAACTTTACAGCATTAAATAGGAAAATAGTGTCAATAATGCAAAATGACAATAGTAAACACTCAATTTTCAGTTAAAGGCAGTTCATCATTGTATTTAGCGATGTCACTATCTAGCTCAGTTCAGTTTAAATAGTATTGTTTTAGATTGTAATAATTTTTTACAACATTACTGTTTTTACTGTATTTACGCTTAATTATTCCAGACTTTTGACCGGTAGTGTATATTTTTTCTATTCATACCTTTTCAAGTGCAAAGTTAAGGTCCTTTTCATGCTGAGGTGGCATTCTCAGGAGAAGAACCTCACAGGCGTCCTTTAACAAAGGAATGACACTGAGAAAAATCAGTGTGGCAATAAAGAGCGAACAAATAGGATCTGCGATCAGCCATCCAAACTGTCTGATGAGAATAGTGGATATAATCACACCGACACTGCCCAGCGTGTCAGCAAGCACATGCAGATACACTCCTGCAAATAGGAAATGAGAAATGTCATTCTCAAAAGGCAGGAAATCATCAGGATTGATAAATGATTATAGACTTCTCCTTTCTGGATGAACTAACCTTATCATCTATGTATTAAACATGTATACACACTCAAATCAGACCCACCTCGCATATTAGCATTCATTCCCCCTCCAGCAGACCCGTGGGAATGCCCGTGGCCGTGGGAGTGACTGTGTCCTCCATGACTATGTCCATGTCCTCCATGGCTGTGTTCTCCACTTCCGTGCCCGTGGTGTGAGTGGCCGTGGTCATGCCCAGAGCAGCTACCTTTGGAGGCCCCATGGGAGTGTGCATGACTGAAGGCACAGATGCCCACCAGATTAACGAGGAGTCCACCAACCGACACCGGCTTTAAGGAACAAATGGATTTAAGGACATGCATAAGCATGAGGTGACAGGATTCTCATGTGAAATGTGAAAGTTTACTTCGAGTTACTTTTGTTTGTTCAAGCAAAACCCATTTATGGACAACAATATCTTTGTCAATCCTGACAACAATGTCTTGGAGGTCAGCTGTACATACTGTTAACATGTCTGTGTTGATGTTTGGTGGATCGATGAGTCTGGTGACTGACTCCACAAACACAAAAAAAGCTATGACCATGAGGAACAGGCCATTGATAAACCCAGAGAGGATCTCCACACGACCATACCTGAAATGAGACAAGTCATACTGTTAACAGCGATAAATGACAGACCACAATTCCATCATGTTCAGTAATCAGGGTTTCCATGACGTTTCTATCAATTATGATTACTGGATCAACTTTTTAAAATAACTTCTGATTCAGACTAACGCGTTAATGAATCATTTAGACTGTTATGTGAACCAGTTTGATCAATTCATTTTGTAAAGAACAGAATCAAAACAACCGCTTCCTGGTTCACAGATTAAACACAGCCACGACTCCCTAACAATTACATTTTCAGAAGTGATCATAGAAACACAACTCAGGATGTAGCATCAAACTTTAAAGGGGTCATATGATGCTGCTAAAAAGAACATTATTTTGTGTAATGAAATGTGTTTATGCGGTTTAAGGTTCAAAAAAAAATTTTTTTTCCACATACTGTACATTATTGTTTCTCCTCTATGCCCTGCCTTTCTGAAACGCGTCGATTGAGAAAGGAAAAATTGAAATCGCATCATATGACCCCTTTAAAGGGGAAAATGGTTCATTAAAGCAAAAATCTATAAACAGCAATTACACAAGCAAACTGCATTTTTATAATGCAAGTGATCTGAAACCCTCCGCCACAATGGGGGTTGCTGTTGCTATGTTACTTCTAAGTGTTCTGACTCTGAGTGGCTTTTAGCACATTACTATAACATAACTGCAATCAAGTAATAGCCTAGTTAACAATTACTTGTTTAGATAGGATATATAATGTATTTTGTATTATTTAGGCACTCATAGGCTATAGTTTGACAGAATGTTCTAATTCAACAAGCCATGGGAAGTCAATCTAACCTAACATTTTCTTATATTGATATTGTTTATTTCTTACTCCTTAACAGTTCATCAGACTTTTAATGATTTAATCTATGCCATCTCTGAATATCTGAAGGCCAGGTTTTTCCATTACTCATCATTAGAACCCATTTTACACATATGGCTCTCGATTCTGACTTGTACTTGCTCTTATGAAAATGAACCATAGTTCTTAACAGCATTTGTTATAAGGCCAGCCTATTATTCATTACCAGTCCAATAATGACTTTTTTAAAATTAATCTATATATCATTTGTTATGAAAAACAACAGCCTGCACATTTAGAAACAATATCTACAACACGCCACAGTTGTAATATAAATCTATAGGGAAATATCTATTCCCTTAACAGATTATCTATTATAAATTCTACAACAAGTTCAACAAAATGTGCCACAATAAATAAGCCTACAATAAAACGTGATAAATTCTTCTGGTAAATGTGGTCATGAGTAGTTTAAAAAGATTTTAATGTTAGTGCTGGTGCAAGATTATGTTTTCTCCTCTTTTTAGTTCATGTGCCTTTTTAAGATAATGTTCGACTTTATCCATAGCATTTTAAAGTGGTAATTTCTCAAAAGAATTCAAATAGATCACACGTTTTATCATCAGCGATAGGAATGGCTCGCACAAATCTGATCACACTTTTAGAGCGCGCTGGTGAATGTGCGTCGCTTGTGCACAATTAAAAGAACTGCGCTTCAGTCAAATTGTGCTTATAACTGTAACTGCTACGTTCGGTTTGTACGTGAAGTTAGCGCTTATAAAAGCGCCGAAGTCGTGATTTAAATAATTAATTAATAGCCTGATTCTAGGTTTCCATTAACCATGGTATAAATATTGGGGGGGGGGGGGGGGGG
>NW_015664685.1:508385-562779 GCF_001515625.1 Sinocyclocheilus rhinocerous
ATACCCCTCCATCCCCGCCGCAAACTACGCCCCTGTGTGTATATTGCATTCCAGTCTTAAAGTTAATCACATTAGCAATATTTCCGCAAAATTTTGTGGAAAAAAGTTTTTGTAAACAGCATAGCGATATATTATGCATAGTATGACATTTTCAAACCAAGCAGCTTTCTGTTAGTCAGCGTGTCTACCTTGAAAATGAGTGAAATCTGTAAATCATGGATTTCTATTTGAATGACTGGATTTCGTCTGTGAAATTTCAGAGCAATGTTAAATGTGACCGCACCTTTAAGTCTACGGTATTTATTTATTTTTTTGTGCATTTTTATCATCCACAAAACAAAATCAGTCTAATTGGTTACAAATGTATAACAAATAGAATTTTTCTTCAAATTAGCACAACCTTACCCATAGGAATATATCCTGGTCGCTTTCCATCTGGTCATGAGGGCAGCAAACAACCCCAGAACCAAAGCCGAGCAGTCAAACAGCATGTGGAATCCATCAGAGATCAGCCCCAGACTATTGGTCCACACACCATAGAAGAGCTCCACAAATGTGAAGGCCTGAATCAAGATCAACAAGATTGTTTATATACTGTTAAAATGGGTCATTTATTAAAATCTAGGTAAGTTAAAGCAGATAGACAGTTTACATTTCAATGCCAAAATTTTCTGTAGACTAGGACATTTGAACCATACAATCATTCCCTGTAAATATGACTTGTCTTAAAGAAATAACAAAAAAATGGTAAGCTATTAACATTAAAGGACTTAAATTGAGTGTCTTCTACAGTGGGGGAAAAAAATTATTTGATCCCCTGCTGATTTTGTAAGTTTGCCCATTTACAAAGAAATGAAGGGTCTGTAATTTTAATGGTAGGTTTATTTTAATGGATAGAAACAGAATACCAACCAAAAAATCCAGAAAAAACACATTATATAAAGGTTAGAGATTGATTTGCATTTCAGTGAGTGAAATAAGTATTAATCCCCTACCAAGCAGCAAGAATTCTGGCTCCCACAGATCGGCCTCGGTCTGGAGCTCCGTGCAAGATCTTGCCTCATGGGGTAAGGATGATCACGAGAAAGGTGAGGGATAGCCCTATTCGGACGGTAATTGTTTCTCATGTGGATGTCAGTAAAAATACATTTGCATGGCACCTCAGTGATAAAACTCATTCGGATGGTGATTTATTCACGGTGGAGGAGCGAGTTTTGTGGGAACGCGCGTGCTGCTCACGTGGTCGGTTGCATGATTGTCTGCTGTAAATAAAATGTCACATGCTTGGAATAATGAGAATAAATTAATATTTAATGTAATAACAATATCGTATCTTTTTATTATTTAAATATCCTGTTTAAAAATAGAAAGACAGACGCGCTATTATAGGCTAGATGAATGGTTTGTCTTGCAATTCTCTCAAATTATGTCATTTTTAATATGGGGAATTTAGTGGAAATAATAATGCAGCCTTTTATTTACATGAAGTAAGCATGAAGCTTCTTGGTTTATATTTTTAATGTAATAATATATAATAGGCTACGCATTTTAAAATGGTATTGCACACCTGTTGCTGCCAGAATAACGGCCCATTTTAAATGTAGCCTAATGTGCTTTATTTATCTTTCTCCTTTTTGTTCTAAAGATCTTCCAGCCGAATAAATATTGCTCTTAAATACTTTCCAACATTTCCGTAATAAATGTAGGCTATATCTTTAAAATGCGTGCAAATTACGGCGAAGCTCAACACCTATTATACGGTGCTCTGCAGTGGACAAAAAGATTTAAACAATGAATTTTGTATTGATTTATTTTTGTAAACTCGAAGATGTGGATTCGGACGGTAATTAAATCACTACACGACCTTGGTGTTTGTCAAAAAACAGTAGGTAATTCGACCGGGGATTTTTACACGGGTGGTCGGAGAAAAACACAGACATTCTGGATTCGGACGGCAATAAAATCACAGACTACCCCCTGTAAATGGTGAAAATCCCTTACGTCCCCCTGAGAAACAATTACTGTCCGAATAGGGCTTATGACCCCAAGAACACCATCCCTACAGTCAAGCACGGAGGTGTAAACATTATGCTTTGGGGCTGTTTTTCTGCTAAGGGTACAGGACGACTTCATTGAGGGGCAAATGGACGGGGCCATGTACTGTAAAATCTTGGACGAGAACCTCCTTCCCTCAGCCACAACACTGAAGATGGGTCATGGATGGGTCTTCCAGCATGACAATGACCCGAAACATACCGCCAAGGCAACAAAGGAGTGGCTCAAGAAGAAGCACATTAGCCGCGTTTCCACTGTTGGGCCAAAAGCGGGCGTGCTAGTGCGTGCCAGGGCCAGTCGCGTTTCCACTGTCACTTCCGGTGCTTGATCGTGCCTCGCTGGTGCTTCCTCAGGGCCAATGGCCCGGGTTTTTTGGCCCGACGAAAACCTTGGGCTAAAGCGGGCCAGCTGGGGCTAGATGAGTGGTTATGAACAAAGGCAGAGTATCTCCGCATCTGGAGAGCATCAGTGCCGTGGATCATTTCATAAAGTTAACAGCTATAACACTAGCATTAAAGACTTTTAAAATAATTTTAGTTCAAAACGCGAGTGTTTTAAATAACTTGATCCGAAGTGGATTATGATCACCATACAAGGCAGAAATATTTATAAGCGATGCAAAAGACTATGCACGCTAGTATAGTTCGATAGTAAACATGGTAAATACGACCGCTTGAAGAAATCAGACGTAAGCTTCTTATTCTCTATCACAATCGTGTATTTATTTAGTAACATTTTTTATTTGTCATAAGTCTCGTCTCGACAGTTTAGCTCCGCATGTGTCATAAAAATATAATAATGTTTTTTGTTCGGGAGCTTTTATAAAAATATAGAAATGATCATTCTTTCTAAATGTGATGTATATACTGTGACTACAAATAAAAAGACTCGACTGAATAAGTAGGTAGGCTATGTTCATACCGCTTTATTTCTGTGTGACTAATTTTCAATCCTGATAAATTAATTCATTATGATCAATGTATCACTTATTATTGTAAAACATCGATGCTTTTGGATTTAAATCTTTAACAAAGCATGCAAACAAACGGCCGCTTTTATCATGTTCGTTTTGTGATCGCGCTAGTTCCAGTGACTTATTTCTTATTAGTTTTCTGATAACTTCTCTTTGTTGGTGAAATGATGGGGTTGCGTGACGTTGTTCCTGAGAGGCGTGTAAAGGGCGGGCTTTAGTGAAGCACAGTGGAGCTTCTGGCCCGACGGTGGAAACGCAGTGTGATTTTGGCCTCGGTGCTACAGGTTCGAGGCTATTAGCCCCGCCCGGCCAAGTACAAAGTCATGTTTTGCTTGGGGATCAAATACTTATTTCACTCACTGAAATGCAAATCAATTTCTAACCTTTATATAATGTGTTTTTTCTGGATTTTTTGGTTGGTATTCTGTCTCTATACGTTAAAATAAACCTACCATAAAAATTACAGACCCTTCATTTTTTTGTAAGTGGGCAAACTTACAAAATCAGCAGGGGATCAAATAAATATTTTCCCCACTGTACACTCATTGACCAAAATCTAATAAAAACATGAGCTAAGCGTACCAGGTTGAGACATAGAAAGTAGAAGATCTGCCGTGAATCATATTCCTCCAGGATCTGTTTGAGCGAGTCTTTGATGAAGCGAGGCAGAGACTGGGATGTGTGCTGGAGCGCATCTCCCATGAAGTTGTACAGAGGAGTTCCTTCAGGGGAATAACCCACCAATGTTCCCTTCTGACCCTTTGAAGATGGGGCTGACAGTATGCTATCAGCTGAAAACATCAAATGGTTCATTCAATTAGGAAAAAGTAAAATGTATTGTTTTAAAACACTACATGTTTTAACATTTACAACATTGTGATGAGAATTTGTACTTTTTTTTTTTTCAGATTGCTTCTGTGACGGGAGAATATATAAAACTTTCAAACTTTTAAAAAGAACATTAAATCTTCTATCAGAGATATAAACTTACCCATGATGAAGAAGCAGGCGCTGACCAGGACTCCACCTGATAGCACATGCTCAGTGCTACTCTGCTGGACTGACTTACTCACGGCTCTGAGCTGGTCGGTTAGCGGGTGGGTCCAGAAGTTTGCCAGCAGCAGGCCGCTGAGGAACAGGAAGATGGAGCCATATCGAGCGCAGCGTGAGGTTTCCAGCTTTGCCATGCAGATGGATTCCACGTAAAAGTCCAGTATCATCACAGAGAAGATGATCATGGCGAATGGCAAGATGAGGCCAGACCAGGATTCTACCTTACTCTGAGGATTTTCATTTTAAAAAGGTCAAGAACTTATAGAAATGTCTGTATAATTTAAAATGCTTATATTAAGATCAATATATTGCAACATGGTACACTATTTTGATTGAAAATATTTATACTCTCAGGTACTAACTGATTGCCACTGAAATCAGAATTGAAGTTGTGTGGCTTTTAGTCCATGTCTGTTAGTTTTAGGTCATATAAATATACTAGTGTACTCCTAAAAGTCGATAAATTAGAAGTACTAACAGCCTCCAACTAGTAATAATAAGACTAATTTCAATTTGATACTACAGTATCTATACAGTATGTTGCATCCCCAGGTCATTTTCCAGGTCTAGAAATCATACTTATCCTACCACAAAGTTTGGATGTTTGCAAAGCACCCCAGGTTGAGAACCACTACATTATGAAGAAAGCTTCTGCTGGTCCTTACCTCAGTCGTCGCAGACAGCACTATGACCCAGGGCAGTAGAACTACAGCGGACACCAGGCTAGATAAAGCATGAAGGCGTTTTGCGCCCCCAATATCCACTGATAATTTTCTAGATGCTGTGTTGAAGGCCACCTTCAGGCACAGAGCTAGAACCAGAAGAACCACTCCACCCTACTCAGAAAATGAAAGTTAATCACCATGATCTCGCTGATTCTCCATCAGATCACACCATTAGTGAGTAAATGAGTCTGTACTGAAGTAAACAATGACACAACACTGAGGAGCAGCATTTAAAGGTTTTAAAATAGTGATCAAAAACACACCTTGTGGTCCGCCACACCTAAAAATGCAATTCCGGTGTACAGCGCATGGGTAAGAGCACTGTCATGGTGTCCCTCGGCTATAAGAAGTAGAGTTAAAGTCTATACAGTTGCAGATAACACCACAAAGTTAAAAGTGCCAAATACTAGGGGTGTAACAATATATTTGCAATACAAAAATGCAACAATATGTACTGTGAAGTCTCTCTCTATTGTGTATAGTTCACTAAAATTTTTAATTTAGACAGATTTAATTTAGCATTATATATGGTAAATAAATAAATAAAAAATAAAATACATTATTTAATAAAACATAATATCAAAAACGTTTTTTAAATGTAAGTAGTCAGGGACAGAGTGTAAGCATATGCGTATATAATTCAGCATTTTTAGCGAAGCAGAATCATGAATATTTCTATTCTGGTGTTACCATAGGGCAATGGTAACACCAGAATAGAAATATTCATGATTCTGCTTAGCTAAAAATGCAGAATGCACGTGCATTTTATCTCTATTTTGGCTTTGTTTGAAAAGTATAGTGAGAGTATTAGTATTGTATGAGATCAGTATCGTGTATTGAACCAAATCGTGACTCGAGTAGACTGTTAACACCCCTATCAAACACACACTCATGATGGTGACTGTAAATGTCATTCCAAATAATAAAATTCTTATGAAATAACTTTTTCCACCTTTGAAATGACTTTCCTTTTTATCTAAAAACAATCAATAATTTTTACATTTTGCCTGCATGGTGTCATAAAATTAGACATTACACCTTGATATAATAACAGTAAAAACATATTTTTAGTCTTTAAAGGATACGGTGCTCTGCCATTTTTGCCATGAGATCATCATTATCAAAGAGCAATAGGCATATCACAGCAACTATGAAGAAAGCAGCACCCCTCGTCTATAAAAAAAAAAAAGAGCACAGAGAAATGTACCAGCTGGTATACAGTTGTGGTCAAAAGTTTACATACACTTTGCAGTATCTGCAAAATGTGAATTATTTTTACCAAAATAAGAGGGATCATAAAAAATGCATGGTATTTTTTATTTGGTACTGACCTGACCTATAAAAATTACCCCATTTAAAAGTTACCTGGATGATCCACAGCTGTGTGTGTGTTTTTTTTGTGATAGTTGTTCATGAGTCCCTTGTTTGTCTTGAACTGCCTGCTGTTCTTCAGAAAAATCCTTCAGGTCCCAGAAAATTCTTTTGCGTATGATTTTGAGATCCATCTTTTCACACTGAGAATAACTGAGGGCAATTATTACAAAAAGTTCAAACGCTCACTGATGCTCCAGATAGAAACACAATGCATTAAGAGCCAGGGGTGTAAACTTTTGAACAGAATGAAGATGTGTACATTTTTCTTCCTAAATATCATATTTTTTTTCATTTAGTACTGCCCTTCAGAAGCTACAGAAGATACTTACATGTTTCCCAGAAGACAAAAAAAAGTTCAATTTACCCTGCTCTTTAAATTAAAAAAATGTTTAATGCATCGTGTTTCCTTCTGGAGCATCAGTGAGCGTTTGAACTTTTTGTAATAGTTGCATGTAAGTCCCTCAGTTGTCCTCAGTGTGAACAGATGGATCTCAAAATCATACAGTCATTGTTGGAAAGGGTTAAAATATGCAAAAGATGCTGGAAAATCTAAGAATGTGTGGGATCTGAAGGATTTTTCTGAAGAACAGCAGGCAGTTTAAATGTTCAGGACAAACAAGGGGCTCGTGAACAACTATCACAAAACAAAACAAAAACGTCAGTGGATCATCCAGGTAACAACACAGTATTAAGAATCAAGCATATGTAAACTTTTGAACGGGGTCATTTTTATAAATTCTTTTAAAAACTATTATTTTCTCTTGTGGACTATATGTAAACATCTTTTATGTGAAATATCTTATTCAGGTCAGTACTAAATAAAAAATAACCTGCATTTTGTATGATCCCTCTTATTTTGGTTAAATAATTAACATTTTGCAGATACTGCAAAGTGTAGGTCAAGTTTTGACCACAAATGTATATGGTTCATTCTACATTTACATTTATTCATTTAGCAGACGCTTTTATACAAAGTGACTTACAAATGAAGAATACAAGCGATTCATCATTAAGAGGAAATAATAGGGATGCACCGAAATGAAAATTCTTGGACGAAGCCGAAACCGAACAAAATGAAACAGTGGGCCGAATACCGAACACGGTTTTTCGAGTTTTTTCCCCCCATGTATTTTGCCAATTGTTTTCACCATTGCATACATTATATAGCCAAAATACTGTTTTGTCTGGCTTTTCAAAGAAAGAATCAATTAAAAAAACGATTTAAAAATATTTAACACTGAACATGTTTTAACATTCTAGCAGACATTATACCAACAAAGCACAATTTAACTTTAAATTAATAAGTTAGTAAAATAATATTTTTTGGCCATCAGACCCCCTTCTTGAAGCAGGCATGTATTTTTTTTTTACTGTACAAATAAAAGCAGCCTTGCTGAGAAGAGACTTTTAAAACATTAGAAAATATTACAAATCCCAATTTGAACACTATGTGTACGTTATAATAAATGTATTAACAGAGCTGTTGTAATTATTATTATCATTATTATTGTCTTACTTTTTATTTTTTCAGAACAACAGTAAAATTACAATACTAACATTTATGAATGTTGATGGAGTTCTTGCTTTTTCTCAACTTTTATTTTGCCGGAAATGCGCAGGAAGACCTCAATGCTTCTTTTTGTTGACAACAGTAGATTTATAAATAAGTCTCATTACGAATACGTCGTACGTATCGCTTTGTCACATACCTTGTAAAAAATCATAAAAATGTGACTGAGCAACTGACGAGTAACACTGGTTCAGCGCAGATTTTCCTCGGGCTTTGGCCTTTGAACCCTGGTTAACAAGCAGATCCGCTGCGAGCTCGTGCATCGCTGTCAGAATACATGCAATGCGTGCATGTATTAGAAAACATGACGTTCTGCAGTTTATTTACTAATTGTTTAAGGCCATTTTCGCGATTTCAATCATCATACAGTTTGTAATGATTTTTGCGTCTTTCTCGGACAGTTTAAATGCTTCCACACTGCTGACATGTGTGTATAAAGAGTGCACGCCTCTCACACGTGTCTACACCGGACGCAAGCGGCGCAACAAAATACTATAGAACTCATTATAATCAGTGATGCTGTCTACACTGGATGCGGCGCAGCGCGACACGACAAATCCCCGACAGAAAACTGCTGCCGCGTTCTATTTATGACGTATTGACACAAATTTCAAATGATTTTCAACGGTCGCTTTGTCGCGTCCAGTGTAGACAGACTTTTTAGCTGTTGCGGTGCGGCGCGACACGACAACTGTCGCGTCCGGTGTAGACACGGAGTCACTCTATGCTGGTTGCTATTTGATAGCGTTACGTCATTGTTCAGTACAGTTTATTCTGTCTTTTCTCTTATTCGAATAATTTTGGTTGCCGAACATTCGGTGCATCCCTAGGAAATAAACACAAGAAGCACTATTAATACACAGTTTACAACATTGGTTAGAATAGTATAAGATAGAACAATGAGGGATTAAAGAATAGTGAAAGGGATGATTATTATTATTATTTTTTTTAACAGGACGCGGTTAGGCGCTGACAGAAGAGATGAGTTTTCAGTTGGGTCTTTTCTTTGATACAGTTATGATTTCTCTAGAATTCTGACCTTAGAAGGTCCCCCTCCAGAGCTGGTGAAGAGAACGCTGAGGAGAGAGATCACCACCAGATCACTGTGCTCAAACAGCAAAAGGGTCCTGAAAGAAATCACATCCGTTTAGGCCAAATGCTTGTTAAATAACAGGACAGAGGGAGGAAGATGCTAATTTCTAGATTTAGCCCAAAAACAAACCTGAGTGGTCCACAGAGTGTCAACCCAAAGAAACCCAACAGGGAGATGACACAGCTCATGACAGCATGCTTGAGGATTTTAATCCACTGAAATCAGAAGTTAAACAGATGAAATACCATGTTCATAATAGGCACAAAATCCATATGAAATGGCATTTTCAATCCATCTTATTACATGCCATTTTTGCTGTAACTTTTAATACAATCAACATTAAATGGTATTAAATAGTTTATGTCAGTTGAGAAGTTCATTGATGTTCATTGATGAATCGTGCAAAATTAGACCAGGAATGTGTATTAAGTAAACAGTGTCTTATTGCCTCTAAAGGGTTAGTTCAAACAAGTACAGTTCAGCTATGTGAATAAAAGCTTTAATTGAATCAGTTTATCATATAAAGCGATCACGTCTCTTCAGAATACTTGGATTATACCATTTAATTAATAAGGATTACTCTTACATCATCTTTTTGTACTTTTTTAATGTATGAAAGTTTGAGTTTTGAGGACTTTCAATGGAAGGACTAAAAGGATGAGAGAATATTTAAAAAATGTCATTTGTGATTTGAAGATGAACGAAAGAGTTATGAGGGTGAGTAAATGATGACAGTAGTTTCACTTTTGGCTGAACTAACCCTTTAAGTGGTAAGAACTTCAAAATTGAAGAACATACTACCTGTCTCTTAGGAATCATTTTTCCAGATGAAAATGGCTTTTGAAAGAAAACCAGTATCACCGCACACCTATGCAGAAAAGGAGGAATTTATATAATCAAAATACTGTAAATAAACAATCATGACATTCACAATCTGTAATATATTCATTTTATGATGTCATTCCTTACCCCATTTTCAAAATAAAGAGAAACTGTACAATGTGCACAACTTTAAGGAGATCATATGACTCAAATATCCCAAAAGCCTTCAGCAGCTTGGTAAAGTAGAGTAATACTATGTACCGGGTCAATCTGGAAATAAAAAACATTCAGTTGAAGTAGAAAAGTAAAAACCGACAAGAACATGTTGTGCTGCTCTTACCAAAAACTACAATGTTATTACCATAAAAATATCACGAAACCCATTGCAATACCATACGTTTTGGACCTCACAAAAAAGTGTAACATGGTACTGCCACAGTACTTGTTGTTTTGAGTATTTAGGGAAATATTAACACAGATTATTGTCTTACCTGGCATCTGGAGCCTCAACTCGTCCCAGCTTCCCACCTGAGATGACATTACTGCTGTATTTTTCGTCCATGCTTCTGCTGTGTGCGTTTATGTCTTAGATATTTCACTGTTTATCTATTTGAGAGCTCATCATTGAGAAGCAAAGACTGTTGTGTGTCTTACTGTTAGCCTGTTAAGACAGCTGAAACCGATAATAACCGCACAATTTAGGGCTCTTTGGTGCTGAAATCGCTCATGTACTGCTGACCCACAGCGCCGAATCCTGAAAGAAAAACCGTTGATTTTCGAAATACATATTTAATGAAAATAATCTGTTTTCGATAGCTAGCAGCTACAATGTTAAGTGAGGTGGTAGTTGAAGTGACGTGAACATTTCCCCACACATGGCTTCCATCTGTGACGCTTTTCAAAATACAAGTCTTGTTCCTCATTCCGCTCAGTATATAAACTCATCGAGACACAAATATTTACATTACATATGAAGAATTTGGTTCCAAAACGCTATAAATCCATTTCTATTAATTTGAGTAAAAATGTTTTTTCTTTAACAAGAAAGTGGCAAGATGAAAACCACTATTTTCTGTTTCAAACATTCACATAGCATCTTTAACGTTAGGTTATAATAACATTAAAAATTCAAATCCAGATTTTGATTTTCAAAGATTTATTATAATTTTTTTTTCTTCCAAAAATGCAATAAATCCATGACACTGTTTTTATTTTTTTCCAAAATGCAATAAATCCACTGCATCAATATAAAAGTTATTTTTCATATTGGAAACTGTTGAAAATACACAACATGGTTAATCCACATATGACAGCCTCTGAACTTGGTCAATACTAATCTTATATACAGGCAATGGAATAAAAACACATTCAACAGTGAGTCATTGAATCATTTATTCAACTGATTCGATCACAATACTGTTGCTCTGAGAGCTCAGTGGTCGATTCTGATTTAGCTTCGTCTGGAACTGTCTTTGGCAGAGCAAAATACACAAAGAAACAGGCAATGTTGTGTGCAAATATAAGTTACTTAACTTCTTGTTTATTGAACTGTTGTATAAAAACACACTTACAACACTGTTTGCCTGAATACCTTAAGCACTGCTGTGATTAGTTTGAATAGCTATAAATATGAATTTAGTATGAATTATTATTATTTTTTAAAACAGACTTATAAATTACCTTTAGGCTAATTTATACATTTTTGTCAATCAGGTTGCAGATCATGGTTGATTGAAAAGGAAGAATCATGGTGGATATTAGCTGATGTCTAATTAAAAGGAAGGCCTACATAAACCTTCTGCCCACAATCTCACTGCCAAATCATCTAGTGCATAAAACAACATTTATCATGTTTATTTTTATTCCTACAAGGTGAATCATGTGTTGACTGTGTTATTGGTTTAGTGCAGGCTCCAGATGGAAGCCATGATGTCAGAGAGTTTATTATAATTTTTTTTTCTTCCAAAAATGCAATAAATCCATGACACGGTTTTTTTTTTTTCAAAATGCAATAAATCCATTGCATCAATATAAAAGTTATTTTTCATATTGGAAACTGTTGAAAATACACAACATGGTTAATCCACATATGACAGCCTCTGAACTTGGTCAATACTAATCTTATATACAGGCAATGGAATAAAAACACATTCAACAGTGAGTCATTGAATCATTTATTCAACTGATTCGATCACAATACTGTTGCTCTGAGAGCTCAGTGGTCGATTCTGATTTAGCTTCGTCTGGAACTGTCTTTGGCAGAGCAAAATACACAAAGAAACAGGCAATGTTGTGTGCAAATATAAGTTACTTAACTTCTTGTTTATTGAACTGTTGTATAAAAACACACTTACAACACTGTTTGCCTGAATACCTTAAGCACTGCTGTGATTAGTTTGAATAGCTATAAATATGAATTTAGTATGAATTATTATTATTTTTTAAAACAGACTTATAAATTACCTTTAGGCTAATTTATACATTTTTGTCAATCAGGTTGCAGATCATGGTTGATTGAAAAGGAAGAATCATGGTGGATATTAGCTGATGTCTAATTAAAAGGAAGGCCTACATAAACCTTCTGCCCACAATCTCACTGCCAAATCATCTAGTGCATAAAACAACATTTATCATGTTTATTTTTATTCCTACAAGGTGAATCATGTGTTGACTGTGTTATTGGTTTAGTGCAGGCTCCAGATGGAAGCCATGATGTCAGAGAGTTAGTATGTAAATTGCCATGACCTTTGCATTGCTGTTTGCCCCGCTCATATATCTCCATAATGTTCTCCACAGAAAAGGTCAAGTGAATAGACTGTACCCGCAATGTCTGCAATTGTCACCTGATTTTGTTGCCATGAGCAGTGGCCTTTTAGATATGGCTGGAGGTTTTGGTAAAGAGTGCTGCACAGGAAGGAATGTGCAATTTTCTTCGTATCTTAAATTATTATAAGAGGTATAATGCATGTAAATGCACTGAAATACACTGAAAAAGACTTAGGGTGATCCTTGGAGTTCCTCAGTGTTGTCTTAGTTGAGATACAGTGGGATAACATGATTCTTTTTTCAACAGGGGTGACTATAACAGTCTGATTTCTTTCAATATCTTAATGCCAGTATTGCTGTTGGTGTTAAAAGAAAACAGCATATGCTGGTTAGGTATGTTTTGACGCTGGGATGCTATGCTGTTTTTTTCAACCGGTAATATATATTTTGTATGCATTTTTATAACAACTAGATTTTTATAGTTCTTATCATGAATTGTTTCCTGTCTCCTCAAAATGGGTTTATGTAACCATTTTCAAAATACCCCTAGGTGGCAGTATGGTGCTTATTATTTTTCAGACGCAAAACCGGGTTTCAAACCCTTCTCAAGAGAGCCACGTGCCAATCTATGAAGTAGCCTACTTGAGGCAAACATGTGGCACAGTACTAAAGCTAATACAAGCAATTGCTCAGATACATTCTTACATCACATGTTAACTTTTGTGTAAGCAACTGCAATATTTTCTTAGCACAAAAAATTATTATTTCATTTTGTAAAATGAATATGCTGCAGTTTTTATCAATTCAGGGTGTATTCAGAAGCTGTTGAATGCTATGCCATCATTAGTTAATGTCCCCAGTCAGCCCTTTTTGTGCAGTCTTGAATGATGTGACCACAGAATTATATAAGATTGCAGTAAAACTGGTTTCTCCTGCCAGAAATGCAAGCAAAGGGACGCTGGGTGGAGCAGCAATGACATCACCGAGTCACACAGCCTTCAGCATGCATGTAGAGCGAACAGAAAGGCAAAGCACACTACAGTTTGTCAGAGGAAATGAGTTGCTTATCGGGAGAACAGCTATATTAAGTGCACGGCAAGACTCTGCACTGAGTGTGACCATTCATTCTTCACACACATTAGCTGTATTTGGCAAGAGCCGCAGCTTTCAGTGCCAAGATGGAAATGGAAAGGAAGAAAAGAGGGAAAAAGAAGCAGGGGTTGAATATGTAGTAATAAAGTTTTCTTCCTCCCTTACCCCCTTTTTCCCACTGCTCTGCTTCTTGATTGACTTTTGGCCACTTGGAACAAACTGTTCAAGGAACAGGCAAGGCCCTTGAAGGCTGGAGGCCGCTAAGACAGAGCAACTGTATCAACACATTTCTCCTGCTTAGAACAACACAGAACACATGACAGTCAACTATGTTTGCTTTCTCTGGCTAGGTAAACATTTCCCAGTGTACCAGTCTTGCAGAGATCAAACCAGATAAGTGTTCAAAAAACATGCAGGTTTCGAAAGAACGCATGCATCATTATTACTATTGCTCATACTCAATTGTTAAAATACTCCTAACCAAACTTTGGCAATTAATTTGGGCCACACTGTTCATCCTACAGACATGAACACTTTTGACAAGTGATTGTACTTATGATCGCAACAAAACCACTCATATCTGAGTTAGGGTGGGCTCTTTTGACTGACCAATAAGCAACCATCCAGAAGTCTCTAGCAACTGCCCAGAATGCCTAGTAACTGCAAAGCAACAAAGCCACTCAGAACATCTTAGCAACCACGCACAACACAACACAACACAACACGGCATAGTGGCGGTGGCTTCTGCATGGGTAAGCAAAAATCTATAGATAAAGCTGATAATAATATGTTCATTGTATAGTTATGTTTGGACTGCAAAGAGACTTGACTGTCACATGACTTTTACTTTCCTTGAGTTACATTATTTGCTCTGTTTACACAGATGTCATGTAATGCCGCATGATGCTGGATTATGAGCTGATGCTTTCCATGGAAAGAGGTGTGAGGCAGATGGGTGCGAGACTGTGATGTGGTCTGATTTCAGCTCTGTGACAGTTTAAGTATGTGACTATGTAAAGATGACCTTAATCTGGATCCTGCTTTTACTCGTCTTCAGTGAACTTCTCTGCAGAAAAAAAATGGTTCACTTAAATCTACAGACTACAAGACTACAAGACAGTTTCTCACAGAAGCTTAGTTTCAAACGTGAAGCATGCAGAGAAAAAAACTATTCTGAATAAAAAAAAGAACCAGAATAAAAACAAAGACAAAACACTCATTAACCTTGATCAAATTGAGTTTTTTTTTTTTTTTTTTTTAAAATTTGGTTTTTGTAGTTGAAGAGACATATATAATTATTTATAAAAAATATGAATTGTTTATACACTGAGATATAAAATCAGATCAAATTGAGTTTTTTTTTTTTTTTTCTTAAAATTTGGTCTTTTGTAGTTGAAGAGACATATATAATTATTTATAAAAAATATGAATTGTTTATACACTGAGATATAAAATCAAATAATTTGATGGCAAATGTTCAACCCAATCTCATGAGAGTTAGCAAATTCATATGAATTTGTATGATTTGATTCATACAAAAAAAAAAGAAAAAAAAAGCATTGAGGTCCACCCCAAACCTAACCCTTGAGTGAGATTGTATGAATTCACGACTTTGCCACCAATTCGCCGATCATAAATTAGTTATAAATTGCCAGTGTGTTGAAAATGATTGCATTCATATGCAAATTGCATGATTTAGTGTCTCGCACGTAAACAGTGTGAGATATTGTTGAGACCTCTTCTAACAAGCTTTAAAGGAGACACACGCAAGGCTACAAAGATCTTTTTCTCTGGAGAAAAATCTGAGTAGCAGGAGACTTCAGTAAAGTCTCCATTTGTTTTTATCTTATTGCGAAATACCTAAAGACATTGTCAGAAGCTAAACAAATGTGTGTCACTAGAAGACTCAAAGTTCATTTTTTCAGAACCATATGGATAAGAGTTTAGGGCAAAGTCAAGTCAAGTAAAAAAAAAAAATCTACGTGCCAAGTGTCATGCTTTTATAGTAATGATTACAATAAAGTAATGATTATTTACTCATCATCCGCTTTTTGTTATGTGCAACAAAGTGAAAATTACAAGTAATGCACTCCTTAGCACAGAATGATGTCAGGATAATTTTAGAAAACTGAGTGACACTCATATTTGCAAACCTTATAGAGTACTGGCAAGGTGTTCAGTGAGGTTGCTTCCATACGTTACATGGTGAGTCAAAAGTGCCCACCCTACTGGTCCTCAGATATGGTTCGGGTCTTTCCTTCAATTATTTTTTGGTCATTATATCATCATTAAATCACAATAGCACACTCTCCACAACAAGCCACATGATTTCAGGTATCATTCATGTCTGTACCTCAAACGATAGGACAAGGTTTGTTCAAATGTCTAGCCCCAAGGATGAGTAACAGCCATAGCGATGCTTGCCTTAGCAAGCACCACTAATTAAATGTTATTCTGGAATGGTGGTAAGCTTGGGCTGTTGTCATTTTGTAAACAACAATTTTCATTTAAAATAGGCATGTTTTTATAATATTTGGATTAAGTGTTCGAAATACTCAATCCAATAATATCTTGTTGACAGTATCTACAGATTTGAGTTGTCAATATGAAAAGGTTTTATTATTATTATTATTATTATTATTATTTTGCAAATATGAATTATTAATTATAATTCATTAAGATTTTGGAGAGTTGCACCATGTTTGAAAAAAATTAATTGATCCAGAGTCATGTCATTGACCCGAATGTCTTATTCTATCGGCTGATTTAGAGACTCAGTGGAAAGTTATGATCAATTTCTTCCCAGAAGTCACAGGGTTTAAAAGAAACCCCTAATTTGACATAGGATCAATGATAACAGATATGCTTGCTGAGCATGCACCACTAAATAAATTGATAAGCTCCACCTTTCCACCATTTGTCCAGATTAGCCAATGATTCATGGAACCATCAGCACACCACGTTACAACTGCCAGTGTTTGCTGTCAAATGTTATGTAATTATTTGCTCATTGAGTTTCATCCACTTTCGACAGTTTGTCCTCCTGCAATGTTAACACCACCATGGTCACCATGAAGAGTTGTGCTCTTAAGTGGCTGAAGATCAGAACCAGTCTTGCCTATGGGACTGACAGCACTGAGAACTGTTTGCTCACCAATCAAGATGTCAGTTGCATTGACAAATGAGAAATCAAGAGCAAGAGCAAATCAATTAGGAAAGGTTTTCATATGTCAAGGTTTACTGATAATGTAACCTTACATTGGTACATTTCCAAGTGGGATGCAATAAGGACTGGATCAAACTATTTCATCACACAAATGTACTCATGTACAAAGGTTGTGCAGTTACTTTTCACTGATAACTAATGCTATTCTGTCTGCCAGTCAATTGGCATCAGTTATGGAATAATCTCCACCTAAAGGCCTGTTCACACCAAGAATGATAAAGGATTAGCATCCAACACACAGTAACATTAAGTTTATTATTTGCACACACTTCAAGTGTGTTGTCTGCTGCTTTAAATGCTCAGGTTCTTTAACGTTAAGTGGATTGTAATTGCAATGTTAAAGCATTTGTTTTAACATTTGTGTAAAAAGTTTTTAATATTTGCACTGAAAGTGATTCCAATGATATCTTTCCTCTGTGTTGTTATTGCTATCACTGTGGTTTGGACTTCCCTATTCTCATAAAATTAGAACAATTATGAAAATTTTATACTTTATAGGTACTGTCGTTCATGTGAAACGTATTGATGTTGCTATATGGGTTCAAAGCTAGAATTTCCATGAGTTACTGATGAACTAACGGATCATTTTATTTTGCAAGTGAAATAAAATTAAAAAAGAACCAGACTGAATATTATACAACTGTTGTTGAAGTTCAGATGACTTTTCTTTTCTAGTGCATTTTCTGTCAGTTGTGGTTTGCGAAACCATGAACATATTTTTGTTAACCATTTGCTGTTCAGAAAGAAAGCAAAAGCCAAGTCAGTCTACACTTTAACTCCACACGGTTCAAAAATGCTGAAGAGTACTGGCTCCAGTTAAATAGAGAATATATGTTTATATTTTACTTATTTAAGGTTTGCATGGGCTAGCATCCTTCTATATTACTAAATTACTGATGCCACACAGACCAACAAGGACTTTATGATTATCAATCCAGAATTTTCTAATCATCCCTCTAAACTAAAAATGTTATAACTAAACATGTGTCTTGATACAGTCCAACTTCCCATGCATTCCATGCACCGTAGAACAAAATTCTGGAGAAGGATGCGGTAGATGACGCATTTGAAAACTTAAAAAACTTAAGTTATGCCAGCCTTGCAGTTGATGAAGGTGATAAGGCAAAAATGTGATAAGGAAAGAAGTAGTCAGTGTCTGTCAAAAGTATAAAGATCATACCAGACCATAATGGCTTTATCAAAGGTATAGCCAAGCTGGTTTTTGGAATGTGGTATTTGGTTTAGTTCTTATCTAGTTTTGGCACTAGCTCCAACCTGCTTGACAAGATTCTACTAGACTCACATTCCAGTAGATGAGACATCAAGATATGTAGATTGGTCTAGGACAGGGGTAGGCAAGTTCAGTCCTAGAGAGCCGCGGTCCTGCAGAGTTCAGCTCCAACCCTAATCAAACACACCTGAACAAGCTAATCAATGTCTTCAGGATTACTAAGGCTATAGGCAGGTGAGTTTTTTTTTCAGGGTTGGAGCTGAACTCTGCAGGACTGCGGCTCTCTAGGACCGAACTTGCCTACCCCTGGTCTAGGAGATAAGAAAAGAAGTAGCCAGTGAATCTAGGACAAACGCCAAAGTCATTCTAGCCCATACTAGCTTAATACTAACATACATTACACATTATACACATTCATACTAACCATGCCATTGGTCAAATGTGGTCAAGTTCTTATTTTTTGGTTCTTATTCTTGCTAAAATTTGTTTTAAATTCTAATCTCAACCTAAGCAGCAGCAAGTTCTCTATCCAAATGAAGAGCTAAATCATATCATCAGAGCTCTAAAAGTGGTTAGCGATGATAACCAAGGCACTAATTCAAAGTGTAGTCCAAATGTAACATTCATGTGTTTGCTAATGCATTACCTAATTAAATACTAAAAAGCCCATTCATCTGTGTGCAACGATTTAAGACTTTTAGCTCTGATTAGTACAAATGAGCTATAAACTACACGCCACTCAAAACACTTGCAATTAGTAGTGTTGATATTAGATGACATCATAGGGACGCACATGAAAATCTTAACAGAAGAGTATATGAGCTTCTATGCTAATTACATGAAATGTGCAAAGTTGTTTTTTTATGTTATGGTGTCATTAGACATTTTGATTTATACCCCTTAATGGCTTTCATGGAGTCACTGCAGAGTTATGGTGCTGCATATTTAGTTAATTGCTCTCGTCAAATATATGGATTCCACTTCTATTGTTTCTCACACCAACAAGTGAAGCAATTTAAACACCACATGTTAATAGGATTTATTGAGAGGTGTGTTCACAAGAGTAAGAACATCCAGATGAAGGTAAATAACATCATGACATTTAAAGTCATTCATGTTGTCCAAGCGCAGCTAGAACACATAGAGTTTGATTTTTCTTTTTTGCAGTTAACATTTTGTCATCCCTGCTTTCAACACAAGGCTTGTGGTTTCAGGCATATGCATTTTTTTCGGTGCCACAGAACACAAATTCTAATGAGTTTCAGTTCATTACAATATAAAGATCAAAACATACATTTTATAGACTTTGTGTTTATAGACAGGTGCAATGGATGAGGCTTTTAGTAAAGTTCTATAGAGTATGAATATGGGTAGTAAGTATAAATTAAATTCACCTCTTGGGATAGGAAAGTGTCCATCCAATGCACCCTCCAGAATCTCGTTGGAAGTTGTAGGTAAACCAGGAACTTTTACTTTTCTACCCCTCCCCCAATACTCTGAATACTACCCTTTTTGCATACTGTTTTTCACCAGCTATATAATATGAAAGTATTCCGTTTCAGATACAGCGGTAGATATACATTGAAGGGAGGGACCCAGAATGTCAAGTCAAGAGATTTGGAGTTGGGCTCTTCCAGCAACATCATGGCAAGCAGTATTCCACACAACCAACTAGAAACCGCCAACAACACCTTGACAATTCCTTGGTGAGCATCAGTGATGTTTAATCATGTTTAAAAACATTATGTCACAGTAAACCCTGCTGAATGTTTATCCAAAAGCTGTGAATTTCAGCTCTTTTCAGCTCTAATCTGACATAATGGCATTATCCATTTTGCCAATCTGGGTAGTGGGGTACTTGGATTAAAACTCATTGCATAGTGAGTTTATTTTGGGACTTCCAATGGATAAAAAAAGGATTAGAGCTCAGTAAACCCCCCAGAACTCTTAGTGCTAAGGCCCTCAAAAGTCTGCTGGAGTGACATCTCATATTCTCAAATCTCCATCTGGGAATGATAGTCTTCTGCTAAACATAGATTTGACATCCTATCTGATGAAAAGATTTGCTGTTTTAGGTGTGCTTGGCAATCAATGGAAATCTTTAAGAACGGAGTGTTCTGCCTGCCGAAGTGCTTTAGATGGTTGATGTGGAGAAGGAGGCAACTAAAAATAAGCTGATAGGCGATGACTGTAAAAGTGTGGTGCTTAGGACACAAGTTTGACCGGCAGCCTTTTCTATTCACTTTCCCTCTATCTTTTTTGGTGCTTTTTTATTATTTATTATCTATTTGTTTATTTAATTTAATTAATTTATTTATTTATTGAAAATGTGAAAGGAACTACGCTAAAATTCAGAAAATAAAAGAAAGGAAATCAAGACTTATGTCCTTGAACACTCCGTATTCAGATGGTGCAGATGTCCTTGTGACAGCATCTGCTAAATTATTCATAGCTTATAGTGATCTCTGATAGGCTGTGCTTTTTCAATAGGCACAATAGCCTAGTGCTCGGAGTATTTTTTTTCCTGTTTAAGTGAATTAGAAGCCTTACAACCTCATCTCCAGGGATATTAATCTCATAATCTCTGGAGAGCTTTGAACTCGATGTGCATTTTCTGAGCCTGCTTGCCCATGTAATAAACATAGACTGAGCTCTGAAATTATTGACCTGATTTGACTTTTTGACCATATTGCCATAATGTTTTTTTCCCCCTTAAAAATCACCAATTATTATATAGGATTTCAGTTACAGCAACAATTCCAGACAATAAGCCAAACACAACTGAAAGAAAATTTCAAATATTATATAACAATGACATATTCTATTAAATACAGAATATACTATTCTGTATTTCATTGAACTGATTCTACCACAAGGTAAAGGAACATCCTTTCTTAGGCACAATGCAAAACACAATAGTGAATAAATTATAATGTATAAATAGTTCAATACATAGTTAATAAATTATAGTTTATTAATACTAAAAATCAGAATAAACATCAGAAAAACTGCTTATAGATGGCTTACAGTTGGCTAGTAACGTAGCATTTATATAGAGTGCTGCAGTGATGGCACTCATTATATTTTTTCTAGGCCAAACCCCGGAAATTATTTTGCATTTTAGCACTTCTGGTTTCATCATCTAAGTCAAAGGGTTTTTTGAATGGGTTTTTGGTTTAATGCCTGAAATAAGGTCTGTGGTTAACAAGCGATTCTGGCACTATATTTGATGTGTATGTGTGTGTGTGTCTATGTATTATCTGATTAATACTTAAGGCTTCTTATAGTATCTTTTCAGCCCCACACATTAAATCTAACTCCAGTCACAAATCACTTAGCATGCTGTATCAAAATTGTGTCATTGTATTTGCACATTAAAAATGGTTAATTCATGCAATATGTATTCATAACAGCATTGCTTTAAATGAAGGTTGTGTCTTTTGTTATCATATCACATACAGCGAGGGCATGTTGCCAAAGACAAGATGAATCATTGATCTTGAAGGGAATTACCATGACAGATAGCAGCAGGGTTACTGAAGGGCATGACTAAAAGAAAAAGGAAAGAGAATCCTTTTTGCGCACTTTTTTTTTCTGTTCATGGTTCTTGGTACTAGTGCGGAAGTTTTTGCACCTGTATTAAATTGGGAAGTGCGTAACCTCACAGGCTAGGCAAGATCAGTGCCTTGCTCAAGCAGAAAACATCAAACTAAATCCTTTTCCTAGAAGCAGCTTCAGCGGGTTGCACTGGTGTAATGACACTCATAGAGCAGGCCATGGAATGATAATCACTGCTTATGAAATGAGCTGTTGGCAATGCTTGGCATCAGCTTATAACCTGCGTAACCTACACAGAACTGTCAATCTGTTAGAATTAGAAACAGAATAAGAAGATATTCCTGATGTGTCAAGTTTTCTTTTATTGAAAGACCATATGACTTTAACGTATATGCTCAGATGGTATGCTATTTATTAATTAATGTGTATATTGTGTTCACGACTTTGGGTTAGTTCACACAGAATACAAGGACAAATGTTGATGAATGCACTTTTACATAGAATAAAAGTAAATGGGGACTTGGGCTGTGAGATCCAAAATGACAACTAAACTCCACAGAATATGGTCAATATGACTTTGGCACTATTTTCTCACACAAAGATAACAGGTACCTTCAGAACTCCTGGAATATACTGCAAAATATTCATTTTTGGCCACCTTTGTCACTTTCATTCATTATATGGAAAAGAGCAGCAGGGACTAAATAGTTTCAAAGTCATACTGTTTTGGAATTAGTTTGAGAGTGAGTATGCTATTAACTATTCCTTTAGGTGTTTTTGCTCATTAACCCCTAAATATACATAAACCCACAAGTTTAGTGCTGCATCCTTTTCACAATTCTTCTTACAGATACATTGAAGGAGCAATACTTCAGTTTTATAGATATGCCTGGCAAACCATTAACAGCTTATTGCATAAGAGTAAACTAATGATCTGAGCTCTTTCAATTGTACACTTTAAACCTTTATCTTATCTTCATACCACACATCAGAGCCTCAGGACCCTCAGTCGAGTCAAAAGCACCCAATCCATTCAGTCAATATGATAAAATAAAAGGAAAAAAGGATTTAAAAAAATATATGTAAACGAATGCATCTTGGCACATTAAATGAAACTACTATTGATTTGACATTAGTTGCTATGTTTGAATTAATTGACAAGTATAGTTCCAGAAGTTGGCAATCCTTTATTAGAGGCAAGCATGAATTCTACACTGCAAATTGTTTTGGAAATTGAAATATTGTTATAAATGCTATTCTCAGCATTCTAATCAGATTTGTGTTTTAACAAAGTCAAAAGCTTATTACTTGTGAACCCGTGGCAGGGTTATTGCCATGTAGAAGATTAGCAATGTATCTAGGCCAACAGGTGGAACAGCCAGGGCTGGCTTGTCCTACAGGTGATATGTGTAGTTGCCTGGGGCCCCAAAGTGCCTGGGGGCCCTTTAAGGAGATGTAAATGTAACTGTTTTAGTATGGTTACTGCCAAGTAAATATTCTTTGTTCTCCATTAAAAAATGCGATTGGCACCACACAGCATATTGCATATACAAGCAGATGTGCATGGACCTCTTTCTTTAACAAATAGACCACAGTTCCACCAAAAAATAAATGAAAAGATAAGCTTTCAGTCATCAAATAACAAGTAGCTTAAATCATAACAATTACAGCAACAGCATAAACAGACGCAAGCATCGCTGATATATTATTTACAAATTCCTTCATCAAAAGTGCTCAAGTTGTTGAAAATATACAAAACAGGTCACAGAAATTATTGCTTTGCAGATTTGAGATGCTTTCTGTGTTTCAAGCATGTTTGGATGGCAGAAACAGCCCTTCTGTTGTCAAAGGCTTGTCATGTTTTCTCAAGAATGTTCTGGGCAACAAATTCAAAAATCTGCAAAAATGCGGCCGATTAATCTATCAAACTAATCTATGTACTAAAGTTCTGGTATGGAATGAGATGTGTACATAGTCATTACTGACCTGTTTAGTTTATTATATACTCATCTTTCAATTCTTCAAACCCAAAATATTGTTAGTGCCCCACAAACCCTTGGGCCCGCCACTGTGAACAGCAATAGAATACTGTGTGTTTTCTCTCATGATGACCAGGACCGTAAAGAGTAACAAAAATCTAAATTATTCAATGCTTAGTTCCAATCCTGGATGCTGATTGGTCAATAAAGCATTTCAGCTGAGCTAAAATGCATTGTATAGTAACATCTAAAACAACTATGACATCTGATCAATCGCAACTGTGCATATTTAAAGCACATCACACATTAGTATCCGTGCATGTTGTATTGCACTTCAGGCTGTGCTGTGTTGTGAATTAAGTCACAGCTGTGCTCTACTAATGAATTCTTGTTTTTGACACTCTCTCTCCTGTCATTCCCACAGTCCCTTGTGCAAGCCTGTCTGCAAATTGAGCTGCCATTGAGAAGGAATTGGAAATGCTTGTTCAGTTTTTATCACTACACTCCAGTGTCCATATACAATCAGAACAACCAAGAGTTACTGTAGCAGTGCAATTTTTTACTTTGAAAGTTGACAAGAAACATCATTCTCAACTGATTTTACTTCCATAATGTGAAGTATTTCTAAATGAAACAAGATCATCCAAAAGAAAGAGTGTGGATCACTGACACCCATCAGTTGAAGTTTAAAGGGAAAGTTCACCCAAAAATGAAAATTTGCTTTAAAGGGGTCATATGATGCGATTTCAATTTTTCCTTTTTTTTACTTTAAACCGCATAAACACATTTCATTACAGCAAATACACAAAATAATGTTCTTTTTAGCAGCATCATATGACCCCTTTAATATTAAGTTTCTTGCACAGACCGATCGTTTTGCAACTTAAGTCCTCAATATCGTTCCTTGATATGATATTTTTTTTATTCTCAATAAACCAGTAGCAGCTGACTTACACTTTATGAATCACGAAGTATCACAGTTTCAGCTAAAAAAAAAATGTCTTTACTGTTCTACTATAGAAAAAAAAAGTGACCTAAATCTTCGATGGCTTGAGGGTGAGTAAATTAACAGCGAATTTTCATTTTTGGGTAAACCATCCCTTTAAGAGGCCTTGGTGACAGCTGGAAAATAAATTTGTTTGATATGATTTTTTTTTATTCTCAATAAACCAGTAGCAGCTGACATGCACTTTATGAATCACTAAGTGTCACAGTTTCAGCTAAAAAATTTTTTTTCTTTACTGTTCTACTATAGAAAAAAAAAGTGACCTAAATCTTCGATGGCCTGAGGGTGAGTAAATTAACAGCGAATTTTCATTTTTGGGTAAACCATCCCTTTAAGAGGCCTTGGTGACATCAGCTGGAAAATAAATTTGTTTCAGAGGTGGAGCTACATTTTGATAAAAGATTTCAAAAGAAATCTTTTCTAATAAATGAAAAAAAGTATTGTAAATAAAATTATGTTGACTTTAAGCTTGCTGGCACTAGATGGTGTATTTCTAAAGTAAACATTTGAGTAGGTGTTAGAAGCTTATATATGCTTTGGATTGATCAGGCCTTTTCAAGCTATAAGTGAAGAGCCTGCCTTCTGAAAGTAGGTTGAGAGCTACCAGGAAGTGCAAAGTCTCTAATGAATATTTAACAGTGAAATAAACCAGTAGCAGCTGACTTACACTTTATGAATCACGAAGTATCACAGTTTCAGCTAAAAAAAAAATGTCTTTACTGTTCTACTATAGAAAAAAAAAGTGACCTAAATCTTCGATGGCTTGAGGGTGAGTAAATTAACAGCGAATTTTCATTTTTGGGTAAACCATCCCTTTAAGAGGCCTTGGTGACAGCTGGAAAATAAATTTGTTTCAGAGGTGGAGCTACATTTTGATAAAAGATTTCAAAAGAAATCTTTTCTAATAAATGAAAAAAAGTATTGTAAATAAAATTATGTTGACTTTAAGCTTGCTGGCACTAGATGGTGTATTTCTAAAGTAAACATTTGAGTAGGTGTTAGAAGCTTATATATGCTTTGGATTGATCAGGCCTTTTCAAGCTATAAGTGAAGAGCCTGCCTTCTGAAAGTAGGTTGAGAGCTACCAGGAAGTGCAAAGTCTCTAATGAATATTTAACAGTGAGAGATTACGGCTGGACACACTGACATTCAATGCACTCATGCAGATCTGAGCCTCTCAGCCTTACTAACAGATCAGCAGCTTAACATAAGATACATTACAGCAAACCAACCCTGCAAATGAGATGTAGAATGAGCTCCAAATGTCCAGACATCTAGTTTAAATTCTTCTATTTTGTATTTTATTAATTTAGTACAATTCTTTAATGACAGCAGCACTCAAGCTGCATAAGCTCAACAAGTATAGCTGGATGATCATGTTCAAAGATCCAAAGAACATCTCATGCTTCAGTGAAAGCAAAAACATTTGCACAAAGAAGTTTGCATGGTCAGTGTCACAGAAATAATGCAGTCTTATTTATTTAGTTATTTACATTAGAGCATTTCTTCATAAAAAAAACAACAATTTAAATCCAATGTTGGATTGAAATAAATTTGAATCCAATGTTGTCTCAGACTTAAAGACCCAGACTTTATTTATGAAAAGTACAGGCTATTGAACAAGTCAATGCAAAAAAATAAAAAATAAAAAAATAAAATAAACAATACTCTAGATTTTTTTCTGCATGCCATTCTGAACCTGTGTCACAATCTACATGCCATGGTGGCAAACGCGTGGTATGCATCTATATCTGACGACTCTGTAGCTGTGGCCTGTTTTAAAGATGCAAGAACCCGGTTTTACACTCTCCCCTTTTCCTGAGAACAGTGCGTTTGACGCTGCTTATGACTGTGGTTTACTGTTTCCGTCTTACTTCTCTTGCTACTGAGTGGCGTGTTAAAGAAGTGCATGGTCAACCAAATCCTATAGTACAACAGAAAGTAGGTCACAACTTTTAAAGCCACTTCTCAAGCCTTGCAATATCGACGTTATTCTTTTCTTAAGCAATTCAAAAGGTTACAGTTGCAAAAATCATTGCTGTTTTAATGCGTCACATCTGATACCCGGTTTCAGAAGGTGCACGCTATTGTTAGAGGGGACACAAATGCAGTGTGTGCTATATAAAGTCTCTTTCTCAAAACAGTCCCTCTTTCGGCAGTTCATCAATTTGACTCCTGACTTCCGAGTACTTCAGTTATGCGAGTTAAGTTATGTGAGACTGTTTCTGCCCTTATGCACATGTGGCATACAGTTGGGACTTTTGTCTAACATCAAACATGATGACACAAAGACAAAAGAAATAAATAAGAGAATGCATACATGAGATATTTGAGTCATTGTATTTTTATAGAAATTTGTATTACATTTGTAAAAAAAACATTTGTTTTGATAGTGTCATGGGCAGCAGGAAAAATAAAATAATGCTAAATACTATCTATCTATCTATCTATCTATCTAATTAAATATAGTAAAAACAAAGTTAAAAAAATTAAAGGGATAGTTCACCCATCATTCAACATTTACTCATCCTTATGTTGTTCCAAACATAAGGATTTCTGTCTATTGAACACAATAGAAGATATTTAGAAACAACAAAATAACCAAACATTTGCTGCACTCAGAGAGAGAGAGAGAGAGAGAGAGAGAGAGAGAGCGAGAGATACAAAATCTGTCACTGCGGCGATTCAAAAGATACACTTTTGTACCTATAAAGTACCACTTCCATAGTATTTTGTTGTGTCACTTTATATTAGGTTATAATAGGTTTTCATATTAGGGGTCTTTAAGTACTTAACTACCATGTACTTATCTTAAAATGTAATTACATTTAAACGGGGACCCACTGAAAATTATTGTAGCACTTTATTATAGGCATCTTTAACTACTTACATTATAAAATTATGCATTTGATACAAAGTACTTATTGTATACATGTAAGTACAATGTAACTATGTACTGTATGTACAAATATTTTAAGTACATAGTAGTTAAAGACACCTAACTTTGATCAATTTAACGCACTCTACCTGATTTTTCAAAAAAAAAAAAAAGACCAGTTGTGTAGATTAGTATTAGTAAGTAGTTCAGATGCATTATAGCATATCATACCACAAAGCATATAATAATGTATAGTTAGAGTAGCAAAATATATATTAACTTATTAGGTTAATGCATCTATATCTTCTATTGCTGAAGTTGCTGAGACAAGTTGCCGTTTCAAATCAATCTCTTGGAACAAGTTCACATATTTGAAGCTATTCAACTTATGACAATAATTTTGCATATTATTGGGCCTATGCAGGTCATGGTAATGTCAATACATTTCAAAGTTTCCAAACAATGTTGGTACTGTATTGGATTGCCACCACTGAAATTGTAGGTCTTGAAGCCAAACTAGTTAGGCCCTTGTCTAAATAACTTTACAAGTTGTTAGCCAGGAAAGAACTTACAAAACAAAACAAAAAGCAAAGTAAAAGCAACTAACTAATCGAGCAAACCTGTTGCTTTTCTCAATGCGAGAACATGAAGTTCTGTAACCTTCAGCCCGTTTAGTGACTGATGACATCAATGCCGTGCCATCATACCACGCCACATTTGCATAACCTCAAGTCTCTGAAACAGTACATGGAGTTCAACAGTCAACTGTCAAATTCTAGACATCTATAGAACAGACCAGAAATGATCATGACCAAAGACTTTTAGTCTCTAAAACATCATTTTATTTATCTTTATAAAAAAAAAGAAAAGGCCAATACAGATCTGAAGCATTTTTTAGAACTGGAACACACTGGTTAATCTCAATTTCAGCATTCTGGTAACAATGTGTGTAAACCAATGCTATACAATTTCAAAAAGAAAAAAAATGGATTCACAAAATGCAAGAAATTCTGAGAACAGGGGCTGCAGAAAGAGGTCTGAAACACGGAAGTCTGTGGCCTTTCAGCGAGAGGTGAAAAGAAGAGTACAACAAAGAAGAAAGGGAGACAAAAAGAAAAAAAAAAGCCCCAGATAAGTTACCATGAAAGTTTTCTTCATTGAGTGTGTAGGTTTAGAGTGACATTTGCAGATGTACAATAAAACAACAACAACAACGAATTACATTGTGTGAACTTAGATTCCTGATTCTCAGACTTTCAAAATCACAAGCAGTAAAATTTCAAAAATAATTGGCCTGTGAAGTTCAAATATTTATAACCACATTCTAGTTTACTCAGCAAAAAGGGGACTCAGACAGAGCCCTTCTTATCATTTGAGAACTATATGCGAACTCATTGGGCAAATCACAATAGTGTAGGACAACTGTGCGTATAGACATGGCAGAAAAACGCAAGAATTGCCATTCCTCTCGACAAGCTTACATTAAAGACGTTCAAATATTCAAGAAACTCAAAATGGTGAAATTCAACAGTACTGTCTGCATTAAAAACAAAACACCTGACTTATTTTAAGGCAATCAGGCCTAGTTAAAACAAGGAGTCAAACAAATTCAAGATATAGGAACAAAAAAGTTGACCAGCAAAACTGACATGAAAAATTACATTATTACTGGTGTCATATTGATGTTTATTTATGCAAAACATCAAATGCATTTGCCAAGTGTAACTGCAATGTAGACGAGAGGGGAAAACAAAAGCAATACTGATTTACTGATGATAAAATCGCAAATACTGTAGCTAGCTGTGAATGTCAAGCGGGTAGGTTCCCCTAACTTTGTTGAAATCAAGTAATACAATTTTGTTTTAGATAATGTGGCGCAAACTAGAACATTGGGTACTAGTCAAACTGAGTTGATCCATCTACGTAAACGCTATTAAGGATTTTCTGATGCAGAAAAAATACTATGTCGACAAGGAACGAGATGGAGTTAAGTCACCGAAAGAAATGCTTTTTTCCATCATTCCAGAGGATCAAATCAATACACTCTTGATTATGGGACAGATATCATAAAATAAACCTCTATATTGGGTTGGGAACCTGCAGTATTGTCTTAATGACATTAAATAATTCAATTGCAGTTATTTCAAACGTCATGTTTTTTTTTCCGTTAATGTTTGCTCTAGTGAAAATATTCAGATATATATCACCATTACTGTAGACAGAAGCAGCACTAATGTCCTCCAGGCTCTGCCCAAGAGAAAATCAGCTCCAAGTGAAAAAGACTAATAAAATACTCTCTCTTTAATTTGACCAGCGGCTGATAAAGAAATATGTAATAAAAGTACTTTTTCCTCACTTCTTCTGTAAAACTGAAGCCACCATTCTTGGCGTTTTGACACTTAAAATATCCTCTTAGATACATAAAAAAAGACTTTTAAGCAATAAAAACAAGTTTCTATTATGGGTAGCAACATGTAAAATAGAACTCACAACTTTGCAGAGAAGATGGAAAATACAGAATTTGCATAGCATATTAGAATAAAACTGAGAAGGAACTGCGTTTTTTGGTACAATATGGTTTTGTCACATAGCTTTCTGTATGTACAGCGTGAAGTCCGTTTCAGTTCCTTTCTTGCCAGTCCATAAAGCAGAAATGTATTTAGAGTCTGTCACTATAATGCTCACAAAAGAAATGCCAAGCATCTCGCTCGTTTCTCGTTGCGCTGCTCCTTTCAGGCGAGACATGTCATTTCAACGTTCGTGTAGGAGTCTCTTACAGGAAAACGAATAGATACTGTTTTGAAAGTGCCATCTTGCTACATTTGATCAACTGACTCCATGGTCTGTTCGTGAAAGTTTAACACATCATGTTGAACATCCCGATAGCTTTCAGATACTGAGTTTTGGTCACATTACATTCTCTCGTACACACACACACACACACACATACACCCAAGTGGGGACCTGAACTGAGCAGGTCATGGGTTAGAAGAGGTAAAAAAAGATGCACTCTAGAGGTCTAATCAATGTTCCACATTCCAGCAGCGGGTAAAGCTTTGAAATGAACAAGCACCATTTGGAAAAGGCCCCCGAATTCCTCCATTTTGGGAGAGTGCAGTTTCCACCCAATAAAGAAAACTACATTCAGACTGGCAAACGTCTCAGTGGCTGAAATGTTCGTGTTGGGTTTTGCTTTCTTGTCTTTCCGACATGGTCGTTTCAAGGCAAAAAGCAGCCCTCGGTAGCAGCCTAACTGGAGGCGTCTCCATTCGAGGGGAGGCCCTTTCTCAACTCCCGTGTTTGTAACGAGTCCCAAGGGTGTGTTCACGAGTCCTCACCGCCTCTGGTGTGCGTAGACTGGGTATGCTAACGTGACATTCAAAGAGTCATTGTGCTGAACCAGGGACGTATGCTGGTAGTGCAAGACCAGTTCTTTCAGAGAGCTGTAAAGGTTGTAGGGCTCAGCGAAGCCATATCCTGTGGGTGTCTTGTTGATGACGCAGTGCTTGACCTCACCATCCAGACTGCAAGAAGACAAAGAGATGGTTTTAGTCATCAGTGCCTTTTGCAATTTCCTATTTCAACATGCACCCTCAAAGTCTGGTCTAGTAGTCAATGAGTTGCACAGAGATGTCGGTAAGGACAACTAACAACTCTCCAAAAGTTAACGATGGCCTAAAAGCACGAAAAAAGTGATACGTACACAACACTACACGCATAACATCCAGCTTTGCTGCTGTCCCTGACCAGGAATGTTCCATCTCTCTTGCCCCGCAGAAGGGCCTCTGCCTGGTTGCGGTTAATGTTACCGAGCTTCCAGGAACGTTCGTCATGGTGTGGCAAATCCTCATCGTCATCCACCATTGAGTATTGACTAGCACAGAAGTGGAGAGTTTGATTTAGTAACCAGTACAACTTTTAAATATCAAGTGGCTGTAATGTGATAAGCAGAATACTCACTCGTCCTGGTTGTCGTTTTTGATTCCCAACCATTCGTTGAGTTTCTTCTGACGGACCCCTTTCTGTGTCAACCACCTGCGCAGCAACAAAAAATGAATCATTTGTTACATTACACTGTGCTCCATTTCCGAATGCAAGAATTTGGAGTGCAGAACCTATGGAGTATGAGCTACTTACATGAGGTACTGATCCCTGGTCTTTCTGAGCTGGATGAGGTCAGGCTTAATGCTGTTCATCCGCTTGTCAATCTCTCTGTAGTCTGCCGCCTGCTTCTTCAGATCTTCTTCGAGACGCCGTTTGCTGTCCACAATTTCACTGATGCGGGATTTTAACTTCTCATAGTTGACCATAATCCTGTGTTGAAACATTGCATTACACTTCTGAAATGTTCCCCAAACGACTACTTTGGATGTTCTCAGCTTCAAGACTCACCTTTGGATTTCCTTCTCATTGCCTTCTCTCCTAAACTTCTCAATATATTCTTTGCTGTACCGTTCTTGCGTCTGGCACTGCTCTTCAAAGATCTTTATGGTCTCATTAAAAGCTTCAATGGCAGTCCTTTTCATTTGTATTTCCTAGTGAGCAGACAAAAGCATGTCAGAACGTGAGCTTTCCCCGGAAGAGCTTTTCTCGAGCTCTGTGTGATTGCTTCACTGAAATACATATAGACTATCATCTACTATAAATGCATTTAAGAGCATACCTGTGATGTTCTAGTGTATTCCTCATAGAGTCGGTCGTACTCTCGGTTCTTTTCTTGGTACTGCTGGTGGTATTCGTGCAACTTCTTCCCAACAGCTTCAACGTTGTCCTCCTTTACCACCTGATCCTGTAAACGCATAAAAAACATATATCCAATCAAATGTTTCCGACTGAAACGTGATGATCCAGAGTGAAGTTCTTCAGGACACTCTATATTCCAGTGAAATTAGAGGATGATTACCTGTTGGTGCTTGGACACAGGATACAGTAGTTTCACATCTAGTTTGGGGTTGTACTGGGCGAGAGACTCGTGCCGATAGTGGTCGATCAACTCAACCACAGAGTCGAAGGTCAGGGGGTCGGAAAAGCCGTATTTTCCATCACGATGGAAGATTTTGATCAGCTTGTTGTTACCTCCTTTCCTATATGGCCAAAGAAAAGTAGTATTTAGACCAATCCTTTGGATCAATCCAGAGTCAAGGCAAGCACCCTAAATAAAAGGAAATGCAGACACATATGGGTTTTACAAAGGAGAACGTACCTCAGTGTCAGTGTGTAATCCCCATGCATTTTAGTGGAGGCATCTCGGACCAAAAATGTACCATCTGCAGTGTCCCTAAGCTTTTCGTTGACCTCCTCCCTGCAACAGAAAGGGAGTCAAACTTTTACACGAAGCAACATTAATAAGAATTTTTTTTTTTTAAATGCACGCTTATCTGAACAAACATTAGGTTTGATGAGTACTTGCCTGGAGATATCCCCCCAGTACCATTCAGCATCTTGCAGAACCATGTTGTTGTTCATACCGTTGTTAGTGACAGACGTTGGTTTGGGTGGCTTGGGAGGTAGTGCTGTAAAGAGAAAGAGAGAAACTGGTTGAGACCAGAACTGCTGATGAACCAGCACTCAAGGTCATTTACACATGCATGCTCAAACCTATTTGTCGATATGAAACAACAGTATAACTAAAGGATGCTTTAATCTGATGAGGAGAAATTAAAACCCCTAAAACATCCTTTGGTGATTTCCTGTCAAGTTAGCGATGTATGTTTCCTTCCAACTGTGACAGTTCTGTTTTCAAAGCATGCAATGGTTACTGCAGTTTTCTAGAATTCTTGCCTCCTCCCCTTCCAGCGTTTTCCATTTCATTAAATGCAGCTGAGCACATGCCTCTCGAGCACTCAGTGGGGAGTCGGATTCTTTACTCAGTGAGAACGCAATTCATTGACCCTTCCAAAAAACCCTCATCAATTCCTCACCATTTCCTGATCTGGCCAGCATTATACCACATAAGTTGTTCCTGAGATGCACAATCACACATTTAAGTTATGGAGAAAGTCAAGGAGCTTTAATTTGGATTTGATGATATCAGTTATTTGAAGCATCGCTTGACAACAAGTGCTTCAGAACAGAATTAGCACTGTATCTAGAAGCAATGACATCTGACAGTGTGCAGAGACCCGCTGATGGGCTTTTCAAAGCATTGCAATATGCAGATTAATGCCAGAATCCCTAACCATTGAGAACATGTTGCTTTGCTGGATAGAGGCAGAGGTTGCATCTGATTGGCTGCTGGGCCGAGTGACGAGAAGCAGCGGGGGCAGTGCAGTCTCCGTGGAGCATGAGGCAGAGCTGAAGCGGTGGGCTATTTTTATCTTCCAACCCCCCCCTCATGCACACTCACTGTCTCTCCTTTGTTCGCTTCAGTCACTATCGTCACTAAGCATTTTCTGCCTAGTGCAATCAAAGTATGAAACATGCACACAAAGATATTAAACCAGATAAACCTACAAGAATCTAACCAACAAATCATCCAATGCTCTGTGATACCTAAAGCAGATGCATCCTCTATGGAGAGACACTCACAATAATCTACGCAAGATAAATGTATCTGTCACCATAAGAACAAGTCAATAGCAAATGTTAAACCTGTTTTGAAACAAACGCTTGCATCCAATACCACGGACAGACCACTCACCCATCAAATTAAGCCTTAAAAATGACACGTTTGAAATGCACCAACTTCAACAGTTACCTGGTGCGTCTATTTCTATGTAAAACAGCAGGTCTGATCCAGCTCCTGATCCAGTGTCAAGTCTCAGGCTCTCTAAATCTGCCATGCTTAATGGTGCGTTGCATATCCGGAAGGACTCGCATACAGTTTACTTGGCAAACCTCCTCCGAATGGATATAATAAATCCAGGCTCTTCTTGCTCATCGCAAAATTGAGATCAATTTTCGAAAAGCCTTGGAGAGTAGGGTCAGTGAAAGCCATTACATCACTTACCCCAGCCAATGGTGCAGCAGGACTGTTGCTGGCCACTCCTGCCTCATCACCTGCCTCTATTTCTTCCAAGTGCTGAGTGCAGTGATGTCATTGCAACAGCGCTTTGTCCATTCAAAAGTCGACAATGCAAAATGTATCAAAAGTAAAATGTATCTGCTCCGAAGTATGTGATCCGGTCTTTTATCCGTGTGGAACAAACGCGTTGTCTAAGCGGTTTCAATGCTGTCAAACGCAGGGAGGTAAATCACAGACAAGGTGCACTGCAGCGCAGCATCTTTCGAATGAGGAAAGGAACTGAAGCCTCACTGTCTTTCTCTGTCACCCTCTCCCTTCCTGTATCTGTGATGCAGCTTTGCAAAGCCCCGCCTCTGAGCAGAAGTGATCAGTATGGCCCCTCTGCTGGTAGGCAGAGCACTGATCGTTGCTGCAGCGGCACGTAGGCAGTCCCTACGTCAAAGAAAAGGCCGGGTCAGGAGGCAGGCACGGCTTGCAAATACTTCTTATAATCCCCAAATGCGACTCACGGAGGACTGTAGGAGGGGAGAGATCAGCTATTTGAGCTTGAGAGGGTACCTGAAATAGCTGCAGTTCTAAGTAGGGTTAAAAATGGCCCCAGGAACGTGGACTATTGTCATGCTCAGCACTCTAAGGACAGGTCAGAAAGGCCCTTTAGCTGGTGTGCTTAACAGTCCCGCAGGTGGACAAGTGTAACAGAACGCTTCAAGGCACATCAACCGATAAAGCAGCATATATATATATATATATATATATATATAAATAAAAAAAAATTTGGTCAGAAAGGCCCTTTAGCTGGTGTGCTTAACAGTCCCGCAGGTGGACAAGTGTAACAGAACGCTTCAAGGCACATCAACCGATAAAGCAGCATATATATATATATATATATATATATATAAATAAAAGAAACTTTGTTTTCAATTTAAGTTGACTTCTTGCGTTTTAAAGATATTCAATACCCTAAGTTTTTTGAAGCCGATGAATAATACAACACATTCACCTCGCTTGTTCAGACATGCCAGTGTCAGTCAAACAGGTTAACCCACTTTTCGTAGCAGGTTGCACTTGTGCTAGTCTCGATACACACAGGCAATAGCCAATCGCACAGTGGAGAAGCAAGGACATACAAGTCAGAGCTTTAGTGAAAGAGCCAGAAAAGGACACAAAATAGGACATCTGAGAAGAGGCAGTATCATGCCCTCTGAAAAACCGGTTAACTCCCCAAAGCAATGACATGCTTCTTTACTTTTTGCATTTTTGTTTGCCTAACTGATTTTGACAAAAGTAACCAGTCATTACACCAAACTTCCTGAGACACTAAAACCACACACTTACATTGCAAGTTGTGCATGTTCAGCAGAAGTCAAGCAGCTTTTTGTTCAGCAAGTCTGTCCGGTAAGCATTTCCTGTGTTCTTTTTATCATGTTCTTGGTAAATCCAAGAGACAGTCCTTTTGAAAAATATTCCCACTTGACAGGTGCAGGAGTCTAGAAGTCACCGTGGCAGTCTGAAGAAATCCAGCAAAATCCAAGTTGATAAAGAGAAGCTGAGTGCGACAGATTGAAACCGTAGAGCCCGAAGAACTAAAGCAGATCTGAGAGGGGTGGAGAATGACGCCCGCTCCAGGACGGCTGGGTTAATGATTGCTGGGGTCGCACTGCTGCTAACCAACTCTCTCTCTCGGCTCATTCACTCTGTCTGGCTCCAAGGGTTCAGTCTCATGATTAACTTGCTCAGGTTCGAATATTTGCTGAGCTGTGCACCCTTATGTTTTGGGAGGGGACTGAGGCACAGGCAGGAGGGGGCCGGGGGGTGGAGTAAAGTCCTCGGAAGTGAACATTTGCAAGTGTGTGAGAATGCACGCAAGACAGGACAGCCGCCGTTGCAAGCGAACAAGAGAGCTCTGTGGAGCAGACCGCACTTCAATCCAACCCAATCCAAGTGGGCCTTTTGCCACAAGCTTAAAATAGCCACCCAGTAACTAGGAACATGCGCACACACGCACACTTGCACTCAAATTAAAACACACATCCACAGCTACCCACCACCACATGCGCAGGAATCGTGTATGGGCAGGTCGGTAAGGCAACAAGTTCTAGTTAAAGGTGGCACTTGTGTGATTCGTGTTTGTGTAAAAGCTTGTAAAGGAGGTACAGGAAGAAATTGAGCTGCAAGGAGGCAAGTGTGCTTTTGAGTCTGGGCTCGCCCAACCCAGCCTCCTGCAGGTGCAAATTACTGACAGCTGAGCTCGCTCCATGCCAGGGCAAGGTATAAATAGGCCCTAACAGGTAATAAAACATTTAAACAGTCACACAGCTCCAACTTGGGGCCCCTGGCATCCTGAAGAGAGATAGACGGATAAAGACCGGGAGAGAGACTTTACTAGTGCTATAAAAGCCCAACTAGACAACTGGTCTGTGTTCAGGGCAGCATACACACAGCAGAAGCATCTCTGTGGTCTGTCCCATCTCTAAATGAACCTGACCTACAAAAGCAAGGGAGTGGAATGCAGATTTTTTTGACACAGCACTCCCAGACATTAAACATTCATATCAAAGTGCTATACTGCAGCCAAGACTACACACAAAGGGCACAGCTACTTATTATAAGAATAAAGAACATCAATGCTGTCTTCCTTTTGCTGCATAAAAACACATTGGACTGGACATATCCCTTTTTAATATCTCTTTTCTGTATACCAGTGCTTGCTTTTTGATCTGATGCACAAGTGTACATCAGTCTGATCGGTGGACTAGCACTCACTATAAAGTCAAGGTGGCTCATGCAGCAAACCCAGGTGCCGGTCCATTACATGCAATTTCTCAGTTACCTGCCCAATCTTCTTCCCAATGTTGCCACCCCTCCATCTACTCGGATACATTATATAAAGGTGCATGTGTGAGACATTGAGCCAATGTACTCAGTACTTGGCTCAATGTTTGGACAACATTGGTTTGAATCCAGCTTGCTATCACTATCCTTTTCCCCCACCATTGTCTTTTGTCCTGACTAAAAGAATAAAAGTAGCATGTATACACTGTATGCAAACCCTTAGAGCAGTGTTTCTCAAACTCAAGGCTGCCTTTATTTAAATATGACGCCAAGTTTAAAGTTTTACATATTTTTTTTTTTTTACCATTTTAATTAGGATTGTTAATTTAGCTAAATAACTTATTGGTTGAGAACCATTGCCTTAGAGTGGTTTGTAATCAACATAATAGTACATTTACCTGGAGCCGCCTGAATGTCACTCCATTCGCTGGTCACCAGGACTTCAATTATCCTAATGTGTGCCTCTGGGCTGGGCTCACAGCTGGGAAGGGAAATGAAACATCAGGTTTTTTTGCTAACAAGCTAGCTGACAACAATGTGATTCATTAGCATATGTGTGAGGATGTACCTGGTGGGCTGTTGTCTGAAGAGTGTCGGGCTGAAGATCTCAGCGAGGGCACGAGCACTAAGCAGGTTGGCCGCTGAGGCCTGGCATACACGGGAGAAGTGGCACAGCAAGCTCTGCAGGGTTAGCCAGTACTGCGGAGGAAGTGCAGAGGAGCTGGCCACCAGCCGCAGGTGATGTGCACATTCGTCTGTACCCTGCACTTCTGAAGAGACAGAGATAGAAGAGCGTTTGAAAAAAGGCTTTTCTCACACCCACATTACATTCATACACTTTATAGTGAGCTAAACATACTAATAATCAGCGAGGACATATGCAAAAAAAAAAAAAAAAAGTGAACATGCAGTCGTGTGGAAAATTGCGCTCAGCATGCAACTAACCACACAAGATCGTAAGTGAGACAATGACAGAGTGAGTAATGTACACTGAGAGGTGATTGGTTGACAGTGCTGATGTCGCAGATAAGTTTCAGGTTTGCTTTAGGTCTATTAACCACAGATATCCTGTTTCCAGCCACGTGACTGTACACTACCCAAAAGAGTACTGCAAAGCGAAAAAAAATAAAAATGGTTCTCTCTAAAACTGGATACATGCTAGTTTACACCGGCTACAGTTTGTTCAGCACAAGGACAGAACGTTCAGTCACACAGCGAGGGCAGATAAAGTTAACACCCTTAAGCCAACCACCAATACAACACCTGGAATACTTTTTGCTGGAGAATCGGCTGGGGTTTGTAGACACAGAATCAGATAAGTGTTGGAACATGTACTCATAAAAGCATGCGCTGTGATGATACAACCACACGATCTTGTTAGAGGAGTCTGCACTTCTGCTTTTAGAATTTCATGGGACTCTGCAAAACTTTCTTCTTTTATGAGGACTCCTTGTGTTACTTTATTACCATTGTAGGAGGCTCACCATCTGGCTAACACACATCAGAACAATAGCACCACCCTGTGGCTCTAATAATGAAATGAGATCAACAAAAATGGTCTGATTATTCCATGTATCCTTTGGTTTTAAGGCCTTTAAGTTTAATTTGAAGGACCACAGGAGTTCTGTGTCACATCAGAGATTGGACATATAATGAACCAGATCACTCATGAAAAATTATCAGGAGATATAACTCTGAACATGACAGCTGAAACGAAGTCCTATACATTTCAACTGAAATAACTGAAAGCCCTTATTCTAAATTGTGCATTAGCAGGACAAGCCTGATTAAAATCCTTTAAAATATAAATATTTTAGCCTGATTTGAGCTAAAGAAGTAAACTTTAAGCTATTGTTACTGTGATATTTTTTGGTGATTTCTGTGTTACCAAAAACCGATCCTGTAACATAAGAGCTGTACTTACATAACTAATACATTGAAATGAACCAGTTTAAAAATGACTTAAGCCACAGCATTTCATGGCAGTTTAAATATTACTTTAGGGGCAAGCTGAGAATTGGCAACTCATCCCACTGTAAATCCAATGATTCACATGGCTGTATTAATATGGATTATTATTACATCATAAAAATCCTCAGAGTTGTAGGGCTGTTGATCTAATGCTGATATGCAGTAATCCTATGGAAACCCACCTTGAGCGATGCGTATCATCTCACTGTAGACCACAGAGGGAATGACAGGCTGAGGTAGATCTTGAAGATACCTCCTCAGACCATCACACAACATCTGAAGGTCCATCTGATCAAGATCCACCGAGGCAGGGTCTGATTTAAAGAACACAGACATCAGTGAGCCAGGAAGGAATGAAGCTAGCACCGGCACAAAGAGACGAGCAATAAATCTTTTTGATCGATTGATTTTTGTCTTAACCAGCTTTAGCTACGATAACCGACAAGACATTTCTATTTCTATTTGTAGTATGCTGAAAGTATGAGTGGTGCCCAGTGCAACAATTCTAGCTTGTTCTGGGTGGTTGCCAGGATGTTGAAATGTGGTTTCTAAAAGGATTCTGAGTAGCTGTTAGAAGCTGCTACAGTACGTGGTTGCTAGGGCGTCCTGGGTCAAAATCCATTGCCAAGACTAAAGCCCCGTATCCACCACAGGAACTTTACCCAGGAACTAGGGACTTTGGGCTGGTACTCGGTGTGTTTCCACCGCAGGAACCAGGATCTAAATAAAGTTCCGGGTAAAAAATTGCCCCTCAGAAAGTCCCTGCTCGCGAGGTAGTACTTTTTCAAAGGTCCGGAACTTTCGGGGGCGGGACTTGGGTGCTAAACATGCTGATTGGTTGAGTTCACGCAGCATTGTGATTTCAACCGCCATTTATTCGGATAATTTTCAAAATATTACTGTTATTGTGTCATGAAATGTAGTTTTAAAAGTATTTCAGGCGAGAATGTAGTTGTTTAAAACTCAAATCTGCGGTTTATTTCTAAAGACAGCGCTTATTTAAAAATGTGTTTCGCCGATTTCGGAGACGATCAGCGGACGCTCAGTGCTCATGTTTCCCGATGAGAGCAGTCTCGACTCGGCTAGTGCTTCTGACATTTGCCGCTGGCTCTGATGTCTCTTTAGTGGTTAAACATAAAATATAAATAGTTTTGGGTAAATCTAACAGGTAATCTTTGGTCTTTATTCAATTAATCTATTAATCTATTAATATGTTAAAGGGGTCATATGATGCGATTTCATTTTTTCCTTTCTCTTTGGAGTGTTACAAGCTCTTGGTGCATAAAGAAGATCTGTAAAGTTGTAAAGACTAAAGTCTCAAATCCAAAGAGATATTCTTTATAAAAGTTAAGAGTTAACCACACCTACCTAAAACGGCTCGTTCGAACACGCCCCCACATATCTACCACACTATGTGGGAAGATTTGCATAACACCGCCCAAATGCGGGAGTTCACACTCCCGAGTCGAACTCGCAAAGTCCGAACTACCGAGGATGCAAGTCCGAAATTTGCGTACTTTGTATTGAGAAACGCGAGCAGACCTACGTCACAAGACTATTTGCCTATTCGTCACGGTACTTTAGACCGCGTTGAAAACGCAGACAGCAACAGTTCTGGGGGAAAAAAAAGTTCCTGGGACAAATTGTTCCAGGTAATCTCGATGGAAAAGCGGCTTAAGTGACAATCTGGTCTCCAGAGAGGTTCAGAGCCCCTTCAGTGTAAACCAATGGAATTTTACCGCGTTTTATCATTTGCTGGTGAAAATTGTAAATCTGACTGCTAATACAACTGACAGAACACCTCTTCTTAAGGAGCCAACATGTCTGTAGCACAAATTGTGCGAGATGAGCTGTCAATTGTATTACTTCAGATTGCAGTTTTTGAAAAAGAAGCAATAGTAATATCAAGCTGTGCCGGTTAAAGGCTGTGATTTTGCTGCAGTTTTGCGCTCAGCATGGACTGTAAAGCATTTGTCACATCGCACCAGTTTACAACAGCTGACAGTAACAACAGCTAATAGAATGTGTCACTCACCACTATCAAAGCATTGTCTGACATCCAGCCCTCCACCAGCAGTGAAGTTTCTGTAGAGCGTAGGGTTGTCTAGACCTGTAGAGTTTTTATATGCGAGTTAACATGTAGAAAATGCAATAATTATGGCATACACACGACAAAGAAATATGTATGATGGCTTCTATTCACCTTTGCTCTCGATGGCCTCAAGGAGCTTGAGCAGCACAGGCGGAGCTACCTCTGGAGGAGTGAACTGCTCCGTCAGGTCTAACAGAGTGCTCGAGCCTAGAGGAGAGAAAGTTGAACGCTCACATCAAAAAGCCACCAGGTACCTTTGAACAACTACTAGCTTTTCATTAAGCACCAAACGCCATAATTTCAAAGCCTCCAAGGAAAACAAGAACTTTACACCATGACCCACCCCACAGTCACTGTGCGCTTAGATCAATAATCGTCTTCATGTATTTATGTGGTGCAGTAAGAAGCACATTTGGACGGCACATCTAAGTGTGGCCGGCGCGGGGGTTCAGGGCTGGTGCGGACCTGTAGGATATGTTTAAGTGTGCAGTGAAGGTGGACAAGAAGGCTAAAGCAAACAGACTGCAATACGCAGCTGCTGGTGAAGGGTGGAGGGTTACTGAGGTACAGGCATGAAAGGGCTGTGGGACTGGCTTGAGCTTTATTTGGATTCGCTGCACAGCATTTTAAAAAGCTTGGATTTCTAAAAGACTTGACTGTTAGCAGCATCCGAGGCCGCAGATCCAAACACAGCAGATCATGAATGGATTCCTTTTAGTGAGTCTTTTTATAGAGGTATCAAGAGTATCTTTACAGTTTGCAGAGTTTCTTAGAAGGAGTGGCTCAAAAATGGGAAAAAAACAACCACACATGAGGAAACGGGGGTTTAAGCCATTAGAAATAATAGTCTTGTTTAGTCTCAAGGCTCTGGGACTTTTTTTTTTTTTTTTTGCTAGCCTGGGAGATAAGCAACGAAAGTTGTAGTGCTCATATCACACCCCACAAGACAACAGCCGTCTGGGGTCCATTACTGGCAATGCAACATCGAGCATAATGAGAGTTATTAATTTTCTGAGAACTGCTGAACTCGAGGCAGGGAGAGTGAACGACAGATTCCTCATATAGAAATTTGGAGCACAGTGTCACTTTGGTAACCTTGTGCCCAGACAGACACCTTATCCAGCCCACTGCTTCTTAGAATCCAGATTCAAAGCTCTAGGGCTAATTTTATCTTAGCTCAAAATGTTCTGGTCAAAGTTGACAAATATGGTCTTTGAATTTAACAGACATCCCTACATTTCCCACATATGTTTGGTGAAATAGCTAAGTCACTATGCTGTCATGAGATTGAGACTGGCTCAGTGAGTAACACTATAGTGGTCTGGAATCACAACATAAATAAAATAAATAAGTGTCATAACATACACCCCATTTCACAGTAGAACTGTATATTCCAAGAGTCTTGTGTTTATTTACATGTGTTGGATGGGCATTTCCATGGAGACGCGTGAGGGTAGGGGGGGATTGAGTTGCTTCCTCGTAACTTGGGGTGACCTGATAGCACTGGCCTTTTACGCGGCTAGATAGAATGACGTTCAGGATTGATGATAGTGGAATAGTCCAAATGTTTTGGTTCAAGGTTCCACTATGTCCCTGAGAGACCTTCTCCAAGGTCTTTGTGTATCTAAAGAGGAACTGGACTTTAGTTCTTAGGTTTTGACCACGCAAAACGCATCGCAGCAGTTGGTTGCTCACAGGTCAAAAGAGCCCATCCTAAAGTTTCAGCCTGGGTGTGTTCTTCAGTGTAATTCAATGGGATTTTTTGGCTATTATTATTCGTTGAAAAGTTTAAGTCTGCCCACTCTCTGTAACGAGCTGTGTGACGTGTTACATGCAAAGTATAAGCAAGGGACACTAAGAACTAGTCAGTCCAGCAAGAGTGGATGCACTGTGCCGTGAACTCACGCAATATTATACTCACGCCAAGCTCATCAACCCACTGTGAGTAGCAAAATTGGGAACTTAGCGAGTGCATGTTCCTGTGAACAATGCTCTAGAAAGATCACCTTCTGTTTCCAACTACTAGGCTTAATTTATCCAAGCTGTGCAGTTGAGATCACGCAATCAACCGGGAAATGGAAACAATTTAAGATGCATTCACGACATGCAAGTGCTGTAAGACTTTACAGGTAAAGGGTAAACATTAGCAACAGTGGTGCGTGAAAAACAGCTTAAAATGCCTCTAGTTCTCTGCAAGCAAATAAAAAAAACAAAAGAAACAGAGAAAGTAGCCCAGCTCAGATTCAGAAAGCCAATCAGGAGGGCTGCAGATTCTGGTTGCCATAGCAACTTTTGGAAAAGGGAGTCCGTGTGCAAGACTGAACATGCGTAGTGTCTGAATGTGTGGCGGTCCTGTTGTTTCTATGCCATGGGATGCAAGGAAAGGGACCCCAGGTTAAATAGGGAAAAGCAGCTGCCTGGATTTTGTGGAACAAAGAAAGTGCACATGGTGCTAAAGACAGTTTCCTCAGCAGCTAATTTTAGGGGTCTACTCGTTTATCTAGCATTTCCATTACTGACTAGTTCTTCTAAATGTCATCCTAGAAAAAACTAAATGAATAGCACATTTCCTCCAGGGATCAATAAAGAACATTTAAGTGCCTAAACCTGCTTTCGAGGAACCAATTTAACTGCTATTAGTCATCAAGGTGTAGCAGAAAGCAGTGTTTCCATTAGAGTCATCAGCTGCTCTGGTTACAGTGAATATTTGTGCTGCGTATGTAAAAATGGTCCTTCAATGTGTTTTTTTTTTTTTTTTGGAAATAACTCTTTGATTATTCTTTAAAATTTATCCTTTTGGCGTGCCCCACCCTCCCCCATTTAATATCTCCAGTAAAACATTGTTAAGTCATCAATTTTATTCATTAAATCTTCAGTAACAGTAACACGCAATGAAAGAAATAAGCTACCAAAATAGGTGAATTTTATTACAATTATATCAATGAGGAAAATTTTGTGTTGTTGTTGAGTTTTGAGTTGGCCTATTGGTTAAGAGTATAACAGCTCAAATCATCAGAAGAAAGAAGTTTTCAAACAACCCACTTCTCAACAGAAAAACTTGAGACAAAAAGGCACTTGTGCTGATGTTTTGAAACATCTACTGTAATAGCAATGTGTGATATTACAGTGATGAACGCTCAATGTAAAAGCAGAGGGGCCGTGTGTGAAAATGCCTGACCTCACACATCAAACGATCACAGCACACAAGATATATCTGAGGCTACTAATTCAGGGTTATGCAGAAAAATAATGCTGTGACACAGATGGGCTATTTCTGTTTTCAATCTTCATTCCCTGAAAACAGCACAAATTCATTGTGATCTCACATGAAGATAGGTTCTTTGTTTTGTCCTGTTGCTTTAAGAGCTTGTAACAATCTCAAACCCCTGGAGTGAAAATCCTTTTATTTCTTTTAATGAGTTCAGTGTTTATGGTTTAGCTTGCATGCAGGGTTTGGCTGTTCAGTGCCCATTCACTGATGGCAAATCAAGATTATATCAGTCAACACTCCTGCTGCAGATCTGCTGGGAATAATGAAAATCAACTACACATTTAAGGTCAGACCTTATACTACATAATAATATTGTATAATTTGGAACAGTTCAGTAAAATGTTGTGATGTCCAATTCATAAACAAATCCGTTTTTTATAAACATGTTTTAAAGCCATTCATGACCAATCAGTTCGCAAAGCTTATATCACCGTTCTGTAAGGGAGAACTTTGCTTATGAGTAAATATATGGTTGTAATATGTCAGAATTATAATAATTGCAGTTAAAGCCAAAATAAATAAATAAAATTAAATCTTCGAAACAAATCGCAATTAACTGGTGACCTAAGACAAGACATAAGAAAAAAAAAATTCCTTAAACATGTAAATTGTACCCTTGATTTTGCTGAAACAAAGGGCATTTTACATTAACTTCCCGCTAAAAACCTGTAAGGAAAATCTTCCACTTTTAAACAATCCATCCAAAGGAATTGAATTACTAAAATGAACTTGAATTTGGATTTCAGCTCTACTACATGGGCTTGGAAAAAGGCTCTACATGTGCTGTGCTCTCTCCCGCCACTGATGTTTAGTTTGTATTGCATACAAACACTTCCATGTCTCCTCACATAACTAACACCAACGATAAACCGCTGGTAACATTATACAATTTTAATACACTTTTGACCCAGAGGCTTCGACAGATATGATCTCTTGTGACTGTTATGCAACGCAGAACTTTAGAAAGAGCCACAAAGAGTTTTTCTTGCTTTAAAACATAGTGGATGTGTAATGGTCATTCCATATCCTGGCAAACGCGGTCAACTGGATCAGCACAAGTTTTCTTTTTGCTAGAGCACTTTTCCGCAGCCTACTGCACCAGCACTTACGAGATGATTGTACTGATTCGTCATGATGCTAAATGTGGCGACCGGGCACAAACTGTTCAAGCAAAGCCACAAGAACGTGCACAATTACACCCACGGCCACAAACCAGTCCTGCCCCGGTTACAACCACCATGATCTAATGAGTAACATTACCCTGCATAGGAACAACGTCTTTAGCAGGGAAAGAAACCTGAAGAGATAGCAGGATGCACCTCACAAATTTGTTTGAGAAAATGTCCTGTGTAGCATTCTAGACAAAGTTGGTCACTTTAGAAGATAAAATTTTAATTTGTTCAGGGTTTCCCATACATTGATTTATTTGTGGCGGCCCGCCACAATATCAACACTGACTGCCACAAAGAGATTTTCCAAACAGCTTTGACTTCATTGAATAAACATGAGCACTGCACGTTTCAAATTCAAAACACGGCATGGGTGTTTTTATATAAATGCATCTTTTTTTGAAGGGAACCGATTGTCTTCAGAAAAGTTTTGATGTCATTTTAATTTAATCTTTCCTATAATGCCTGATTAAATTAGCGTTTGTGAGCGCAGCGCTGTTTTGATTACAGCAGTTACCGGGGAAACCGCTATTTCTGCCGCTCCAAAAGCGCCTCCTGCTGGCAGAGAAAGAATTTGCACTTTCAATAAGCCCGTCTGCTATTTTATATTTACATTATATTAGGGCTGCACGATTATGACAAACATTATAATTGTCGATTATTCCTTTGAAATTGTAATTGCGATTATTAATTACGATTGAATGATGTTTACACCTTTGTTTGAAGCAACTGCATGCCATATTTTTTATATGAAAATAAACAAGCTGAAAACACTAACGGAAAAACTTTATTGCTTTTCTATAGTATCAAGTCTCAAATGTCAACTATACATGGGATTGGTTTCTTCTTTAAATAAAAAGGTAAAAATATGCATGGTATTATAATGTTATACTAAGACTCAAATTAAAACAATGGAAAAACCCTTAAGATAACATGTAGAAAGAAAAAAAAGAATCTTAAGCACGCAGAATAACATAAGTGGACTTTGAACGATTAATTGCTGCATTGAACGATTATGTAACAGTGGCAACCGTAATTGTAATCGCGATTAGAAATTCGATTAATTGTGCAGCCCTACATTATAAACATATATATTTCCCCCGGGGAAAGTGCCGCCACACATAGAGTGTAAGTCTGTGGGAAACACTGTTGTTTAAATTTGTATTTTTATTTTTTTTATACATTATCACTTTATACTTTTGAACAGTGGCAGCTCGTCGGGGGAGGCAGGGGAGGCACAGCTTCCCCATAATTTTGAAGTGAAAATGGGAGGAGGACGATTTAATGTTAATAAAATTCACAATTTGATTTTGAAACGTGCAGTGCTCATGTTTATTCAACTAAGTCAAACGGCACAAATAAATCAATGTATGGGAAACTGGTAATGTATATCGAAATATCGGAAATGTGTTTAAAAATCATATCACCGTTATTGAAAAAAATTATATCGCGATACATATTGATATTGAATTATTGTCCAGCCCTAATCTATCGTGATACTTCAAGATACCTAAAAAGATACATAATAGTATCTAAACAAATACATTATTAAACAAAAATAAATGTATTAAATTAAAATTATATAAATCAACTAGGCTATATTACAATATACATTTTATATATTTTTTTTTTGGGTACCTTGCCATTTTTATTGGTTTACCGCTTGGTTAGGGGAAGTGCACATTCTTTATAAAACCCAGCAACAATTCTCCCTCAAAGTGCTGCACCATTCAGCAGATGTTCAATCGAGCACTGAAGAGGCCCCCGTAAAGGAGAGAAGCACATTATCTCAAACACCAGCAATGCCTTCCCCCAACCAGCTCTCACTTTCAGTTAACTGCAACAGCTCTCACATACTCTCTGAAAGTTTTTTGTTTGTTTTGTTTTTAATAGTTAAATCATTTGTGATGTCCTGCATTTTTCAAATAAACCAACACAACAACCACAATAGATCTGTATATAAGACAGCATCTCAAAACTGAACACACAGACTGCATCACTTTCGCAAAATCGCACGCTAAAAGACTGCCATATCTCATGAAGCACAGAAATGCGGGCCTTGCATGGACTTATATGTACTAACCAGTAACAAGTTTTGGTCCAACCGTGCACAAAGTTTGATCACATCTACTTTAATTAGCAGAGGAAACAGAGAATCCTGAACTGCAGAATACTGGAACTGGCCTTACTGAATGTTTTATTACTAAAACATTTTTTACATAACACAAGAAGTTACATTCAAAAATATCAAGCAGATGGACCTTTAATTTATTATTTTTTACATGATGAGTCTTAAACACAACGCTTGTGACGGGACATAAAAAAAAAAATTACCCACCTAACAGCTTTAAGCACAGCACTATTAAAAATATCAAAGGTAAAATAAAAATATTAGCACAAATCAGTTTTTGGATGACTAGTCCACTGTTGTGACCAGTGTAGCTTAAATTTATTTAGTCATTTTTTCATATTTATTATTAAATAATATGTTGGTCATTGGGGAAAAAAAAAAAAACATTCTACCGCTATATAAGTCAACATGAAACAGACATTGTAATCATCTTCCCTATTGTGAGGTATACCTTAGTGAAACGGATTCTTGAATGAGAAAAAAAACAAAAAAAAACAATGTAGGGCGGTCCTTGATCCTTCGGGAATTGATTGGATCGTTTGACTGTTGCTGTCTGCTACTGCTGTGATCTCCTGTGAATGATAAGTTGTCCCACCTTCGCACCACACATTATCAGAGAAGAGATGTCGTTGCAAGAGGGAGGGCAAGTTACTTTTTTAGTTTTACTTAGGTTATTATTATTTTTTTTTTTCAAATGATGTGTATGGATGAATGATTTATAATAAACACTGCAATATTACAAATAAAAATAGTCAATTTTGATTTTGTGGGAACCAAGTATGCTGGAAAGTACATACTGTATGTATACCAGCTACTATCTAAAGAAGAATTCTAAGCACAGAAGAAGTCAAAGCCATAAAAGCTCTCATTCCCTGTTTGGAGTCACGCACAGAAAAATTTAACATCCAAATTGGAACCCAAGTGAAGGAAAAACTGAGTTATTTAGCAAGAATGGCTTAACTTAACAAATAAAACAAGAAATAAAAACAAATAGCTGGGCAGGGCACATACGGATCCTCTCACTCCAGAGGCCCACAGAAAGGAGCATGTTAGTGTTAAAAAAAAATATTAAAAAAAACCCTGGGAGCCAGAGCGGACTGGAATTCCACATCTGCTGTTCTCTGAAGCGAGCCCCTGAGAGAGAGAGAGAGAGAGAGAGAGAGAGAGAGAAAGCGAGAGAATGCTAGAGGCCCAAAGCTCAACACTCCCCCTTAATCTCCGCTGTCAGATCCGACCCCAGAATAGTTCAAAAATTCAAAGAGGAAGATGGAGAAATAAGAGAGCTAGGGAGGAGATAGAACGAGAAAAATCTGGAAGACCATTCAGTGGCGGCTAATAAATCTGAAACACAGTGAGGCAATGAGAAGCAACCCTCTACATTGCGAGTAAATCACTCGCATATGCGACTAAATCTTCACTCTGGGCGACTAAATGATATCTAATATTAGCCAATGGCTAATAAATTCTCAGATTTTACTCGCCAGTGTGTGAGTTAGAGGCTAAGTATAAGTTTAGCACAGATATATTTTCACTCGCCGAACACACTGACTGAGCGCTTCAGAGTTTCACTCTCCGTCAAGCGATCTGTGCTGTTTTTTAGTTCATCTGAATGGATGCACAGCGCACGTAACGTTAACTCTAGTGTGAAGCTGCACGACTCGCCATCGCTTTGTCTCACACACACGCAGAGAGAGAGAGAGAGAGAGAGAATTGTATTCTATAGTAGAATTCGTATCATTATTATCTTATCAGTATTTTTGTTTGTTTTCCCAATTTTTTTTTACAGAAACACTGATTGACCAAAAAAGCGCCACCACCAGTCCTAAGTTCAGTTAAAATGACTAATATGCATTCATACATTTTCATTCAGAGAATTTCTAGCAAGACTAAAATCATCTTCCTAAACGTATACAGTGTAAATCAACCTCAGATTTCAGTCATTTGAATTATCACTGCCAGGTCAAAAGTGCTTAGGTTTGAGAGCTGGAATTTTATGTGGTTTTAGTGGTGGTGTGGAAGATCAGGGTTTGAGTTCTGTGTTAAGAGTGTGAGAAGAATAATGCCATGAGTTCTGGCCATCATCCAGATCTGCTTCTGGTTAACATTCTGCAAAACTCCATTCTCCACTCCACTCACTTCCGTTAAAATGGACATTAATCGGACTAGTCATTCAGAACAGAAAGAGACCATAGTGTCACTTTAGCCACAGTTATGCTGCTTAAGCATTTAGTTGGGTTACATCAAACAAAAATAGCTCTTGCCAAAGATGTATGTGCTCGTGTTTTTATGCATCAAACCACATATGACAAGGAAGTAGCACACAAGTTTGACTGCTTTTCAACAGCAATGACTCTGATCTATGTTCCATAACCTGATAACCTGAAAAACACAATCGCTAACTTAGCTGTCACCACGACAACCAAGGAAAAAAAAGTAATAAGAATACTGGCTGTGTATGGGTTCAATTTAATACACTTTGTTTAAATCTTAACTGCTTTCTGTGCCATTAGCGTCACCAAACAGAAGAGCAAAGATACTGACTGTTGACAAACATTTCCACACAAACCAAACTCAAATGAATCAAATGGAAACTCGTCAAATGGATTTGCGTCCCCAGAAGCTCATGCGTGAAAGTGCCCTTAGAATCTGTATTGTATCATGTACAATAAATATACAGATCAAGCCTTTTTAGAAGTTGCTGGTCACATCACTTGAAAAGAAATGTCACAGCTGGCACAAAAGACAGCGCAGACCAAAACTACAGAATAAGAGAGTTTTGAGTGATATGTTAAAGGAGCCATAGGGGGCTCTAAATGCTCATACTGCGGCTGTGTGAAAAATGCAGCCACGCCAGACAATTACAAACTACTGTGTGCAGGCCTTCATCCAGATCTGGGCTTCCTGCCATTTTTGCAATTATGAACCATAGCCCAGTGAAAACCTTAAACAGCCTTAAATATTCAGGGGACATTTGTGTGCTGCAGCTATAAATCCAATCTCTTGATGAAATGGTGGTGTAAAATCTGGTCACTAGTTACGAAAATGGAATAAGTGGCGAGTGGGTATTTTGAGAGAGGCACGTGGGTTTGGCATCAGCATGAATGGATCTAGTTAAGAGGAAAGAGCGCTCGTTAAAATTATGCACCCTGAGATCCAACGAAACCAAGCAACTCTGGTGACCAAATATTAATCTAAAGGTTAACTATATACAGCGTCTGTGAGCAACTATCTAAACAGCAGCTTTAAATGGTAGACAGGTAGAGGGTTTAAGACATAAGTATTTTGAATTCACCGGCTTATTCGCATCATAGTGCACCAAGCTGCAGTACTTGGGCAGCCAACGCAGGTTTGAGTCCAGTTAGCAAAATTTCCTGATGCCTCAATGTGGCAAAAAGGCTGAAAATAACATTCATGGAAAAAAAAAAAAAATAGCTCACTCACTTTGCTCAGAGTCCGAGTCTGACATTGCGGGCCCAGGGGCTACCGGTAGAGGCCTTGGGGGCCTTGGTTTGGGAGTTGGTGGTGAAATCTTTTTCTTGCCGATGAACTCCACGTACGTACCAGGAAAGTCCCCCTTTTCCTGAGTGCTTTCATTAAAGCCAGGCAGCCATCCGATTTCATCTGGTCTCTCCTCCATCCCCTCAGTGTAACCAACTGAAAGTAGCGCACCTTTATTGACTGTAAGAATGTCCCCTACATGCAGGTCAATATCCTCCTCCCTCTCTTTCTTATAGTTATACAGTGCTCTGTACTGATATCCTTCTGCACTCATTTTGATGGTGTCACAAAAATGACAATGATTGCTCACAAAGGTTATTTGAACCAATATTTGGATGAGAGGCAAGAGTCAAAAAGACTGAGTGGATTATGTGAAACTAATAGTCCAATGATTGGGTGCACCTTCAAGGTGCTTTATACACACTCTTCCCATCTGTGTAAGGCCTTATCCTGTGGATCTCACAGAGTAACTGGAACCTGCAACACAGAAGAGAAGCCCTTTTACACACGCCATACAAAAAGCACTTCAACTACACACAGACACGACTTCCATTGGAAAAACACTGTAAATCTACTTGTTACACATTATGTGCTCAAAAAAAAAAAACTAAAAAGTGTGCAGCTGTTTATTGATTTGTTGTAGTAGCTTAATAGTATAAACAACAATAGGCTATACATTTGCTGCAGCTTTAGAGTAAATGCTTGTTGTTTTTATAATTTTTTTTAGCAAAATGTAATATTATTTAGCATATAAAAATGATTTACGGCATGACTCTTTTTCTTTCTCAGTCATGAAACAATAAACTTCTTTAAAAATTGTAAACACCATATGCCTAAAAACTGTCAAGCCGACTGAGAAAGCGTCAAGAGGATAAAACAACACACAAATGTAGATACATTACACACTGTGCGGACAAGTGCGAATAAAAGAACAAATGGCGCAGAAGAAACTCCAAAGAGTCGCAAAACTGACCGAGCAAAAACTCTGGATTGAGTTTCATGTAACAGATTACGCTTAATCGGCCCTACATTAAAATAGAACGTAAACAATTTAGCTAAGCATTAGTGTTGCTTTCGTCAACGAAAATTATGACTAAATATCGTCGTCAACGAACCTTTATTACGTGACGAAAACGAGACGAGACGAAAATGCTGGTCATGTGACGATGACTATAATTAAATGTATAATGCAATATCGTTGACGAATAAAAACGAGACTAAATGTGGTTAAAGTGCACTATTAAGACCGAATACCACAAACAATTTACAAATCACACACTGTGGATGCATTCAAATCGAACTGACTGTAATCTCATGACATGCGCCGTTAATCGAAGACGCTTTTATTTATAGATTTACATTAATCTTGCGTGGTCGGGTTTAGCACATTTGCTAACGTTAACCTTAAATAATTTAACAGATGATTATTAGAGCAAAACATAAACTTATGCGCAAAATAATCTTAGAAAGAGTACAACTTCAATTACGACGCACAGTGGCGGTAGAAAATAAATCTCCAGTGTCAATGTAAAGTAAGCAGAGAGCCTGTAATAGAATGCAGTCCGGACACGCTGTACGTTACTGGAACAATCGACACAGTGAAAGCGATCCCGCTAAACCTCCCTTAATATCAACATTACAATACATACCAATCCTAAATGCATTTTATATATTTCATAAAACATGCATACTTACCGGGGAATGGTGAAAATAGAGAGAAACTGAAGTATATCTGCGAACTTCAGTAAGTTGTAAGCGGCCCGTTCATGAAAGCCAGGGCCGAGAAAATCTCCTTCGCTTCCCGTAAACTCCAGTTTACGCAGCTCTCCAGCAAATTCCCCGACCACAACCGCGATAAAACACACCTTATACGACGCGTTTTCGGGGAAGTAACATCCAGCAGTAGGATAAATTACAACACTTTAAATTGGCGTTTTTAAATACTTTAACTTAATGATTGAGCTCGTTTCCCGACAGTAAAGCCGACTCCGCCCGAGTCACCGCACACACTGAATCCTCTCAATGGCAGGAACGCCAGAATGCAAGCCACGCCTTCTGGGTTTCGTCAGCGCCGGTCCCCCTTTCAGGCCCCGCCTCTCTAGTTAATATGTATAATCTTATACTACTGTATATGCCAAACGGCTGGACGTGCCTGGTTGCGCCCGCGCCAGTCGGTCATACAGTGGAGTTGCATAATTTCCACACGTGGGGTGTTTCTAGAGCAATATTTTAGCTGCGATAACCATTAGAAATGAAACAATAGCTGTTATCTTAAAGGGTCATATGATGCGATTTCAATTTTTCCTTTCTCTTTGAAGTGTTGCAAGCTCTTGGTGCATAAAGAAGATCTGTAAAGTTGCAAAGACTAAAGTCTCAAATCCAAAGAGATATTCTTTATAAAAGTTAAGAGTCAGCCATGCCTACCTAAAACAGCTCGTTCTAACACGCCCCCATATGTCTACCTCAGGATGTGGGAAGCTTTGCATAACGCCGCCCAAATGTTCACACAAAGAAAGAAGGCGTAACTTTTATTCTCGCTGTAGTATTGTTGCTGCCGCCATGTCTTGAAGGCGCTGTGTGTTTCGTTGTGAAAGCAAAACTACTTTGTTTTTACACTATACCCTGGACTACATTTCCCATCATCAATTGCACTGATTGCAACCAATCACACGCTCACCTGAAAGCTACTAATATCACACACTACATAAATCAGTCTCACACCACCATTCAACGCAGAGTATTGTTTAGCATTTATCGCTATTCTAGCGGTAGCTACTTTACGGAGCCAGTTCCCGATCTAGTTCATAGTTTAGTTTAGTCTAGTCTTACCTTGCCTGTTTTCCTGTGTGAAGATCTTTGCCTGTGTATTACGGATTACCCCTTTTGTCAAGCCCGCTGGATTCTGTTCGCCTATCGAAGACCCACGCTTGTCCTAGGATTACTCTGTCTTGCCTGTGTTGTACCTGTTTGCCATTGTTTGACCCATGCCTGTTATATGACCACGTCTTGGAAATAAAGCCTTGCATATGGATCCGCACGTCTCACGTCTCGTTCGCCCCGTTACA